>NC_029793.2:53987136-54021677 GCF_000816755.2 Arachis ipaensis | reverse complement strand
TAATAATAAAGTAGAAAAAGCCAAAAGATCTTTAAACCAAATGGCAAGAGCAAAAAGCCAATAACCGTTTAAACAAAAAGGCAAGGGTAAAAGGATCCAAGACTTTGAGCATCAATGGTTAGGAGGGCCTAAAAGAGACAAAATCTTGGCCTAAGTGGCCTAACCAAGATGTCCTTAACCATGTGCTTGTGGTGTGAAGGTGTCAAGTAAAATGCTTGAGACTGAGCAGTTAAAGTCATGATCCAAAGAAAAAAGACCTCTATCTGGGGATTCTAGCAAAGCTGAATCACAATCCGAAAGGGTTCACCCAATTAAGTGTCTGTGGCATTTATGTATCTGGTGGTAATACTGAAAAACAAAGTGCTTAGGGTCACGGCCAAAACTCTAAAAAGTTGTGTTCAAGAATAAAAAAGAACTAAACTAGGAGAGTCAATAATATCATTTAGATTCTAAGTTCCTAAGGATGCCAACACTTTTGAGTTTCAATGGATAGTGAGATGCCAAAACTATTCAGAAGCAAAAAGCTACTAAGTCCCACTCATCTAATTGAAACTGAGCTTCATTGAAAACTCTGAGGTTTATTGTATCTTACTCTTCTTTTTATCCTACCTTATTTTTAGTTGTTTGGGGACAAGTAATAATTTAAGTTTGGTGTTGTGATGAACGGATATTTTATACGCTTTTTGGCATCATTTTCATATAGGTTTTAGTAAGTTTTGTTTAAGTTTTATTAAGTTTTCATAGGTTTTAGTGTAAAATTCACATTTTTGGATTCTACTTTGAGTTTGTGTGTTTTTATGCAATTTCAGGTATTTTCTAGCTGAAATTGAGGAATTGGAGCAAAAGTCTGATTCAAAGACAGAGAAAGCACTACAGATGCTGTTCGAATCTGACCTCCTTCCACTCGAAAGAGATTTTCTGGAGCTATAGAAGTCCAAATGGAGCGTTCTCAATGGCTATGAAAATCAAACATCCAGAGCTTTCCCAAAATATATAATAGTTTATAATTTTCTTCAGAACTGGATGCCCAAAATTGGCGTTCAACGCCAGCCTCCTGCCCTATTCTGGCGTCTAGCGCCCAAAGGAGAAGTGACCAGCGTCCAACACCCATAAATGACCCCCTAGCCAGCGTTCAATGCCCTAGAGGCTTCCTAGCACGTAGATCTCAATCAAGCTCAACCCAAACACTCACCAAGTGGGCCCCAGAAGTAGATTTTAGCACTAAAAGACTGTTTTACCCTTCTTATGTAATCCTTAGTCATTAGTTTAGTATTTAAAGACTTTTACACCTTTCATCAAAAGGAGGAGGACGTACAATTTACACATTTATCATTGTATTTTCTATCAGTATGAGTTTCTAAACCTCTTAGGTTGAGGGGAGGAGCCTTTCTGAGTTTTATAGATTAATAAAATACTACTGTTCTAATTCAATACGTGTTTGATTCTCTATTCTAAGATGTATATCCATTCTTCATCATTATGAATGCGTTGAACCGGCACAAGGTTATCTCATTCTACAAGGGTTCAGAGTGAGTCTTTCATCGGACAATAATGAACCACCAGCTTGATCATACATCTCTTAGACGACTAATCCACGTCTTCGTTGGGGACTTCTCGAGACACCAGTTCAGCCGAGGTACGGGGAGATTAGAGTCTTTGTGGTAGAGTCTAGAACCAAAGGTGCAGCATTCCCTGATCCGGAAGATTCGACCTTGTCTGTGGCGTTTTCAGTAGGATCACTAAAGAGAATGAACTGCAGGAGCTTCACCTTCAATCAGACTGGATCCACACTAACCCTAGGGTTCAGATCTGGAGGAGTATTGGTGACCTCTCAACCAGTGTCAACCACATATATCCTGCCATAGAAGAAATCACTCACAAATTGAAGAAGACAGTAAGACCGGATTAATCCAAAAGAACAAAGCATCTCCAAGCCTTAACCATCTTCTTATCACTAGTTATAATCAAACATTGTAATTCCATCTTATTCCAATTTTATGCGTTTCAAAAATCAATCAACTTTTCTATCCACCTGACTAAGATCTACAAGATAACCATAGCTTGCTTCAAACCACAGTCCTCGTGAGATCGACCCTGACTCACTCAGGTATTACTTGGACGACCCAGTATACTTGCTGGTTCAGTTGTACGAAGTGTGGGAATTCGTGCCACCAGTCACGTCGCTGCTGAAGGAGGAAAGTGCGCGGAGTGACGCGATCGTGCGCAATCATTCTTTTTTACTAGTTTTGGATAATTCTTTTTAATATATTTTGGATTTTTTTGGCTAAATTTCTGATTATTCTTTTTACTAGTTTTTGATGATTTTTTCCTATGTTTTGGATGTTTCTATTTTTCTGGATTTGGATGATTTTTAGAATACTTTTAGATGTTTCTTTTCTTAGCTTTTAGAAGTTTATTTTTTAATATTTTTTTGAGTATCTTGTTTTGTTAGGTTTGAAATTTTTAAAATTATCAGATATCTCTTTTTTAATTAAGTTTTGGATGTTTGTTTTTGTTACATTTCAAATGTTAGATCTTTTTGTAGATTTTAGATGTTTCTTTTTCATCGTGAGTGGGGGGAGCCGCGGTAGTCAGAGACGATGCACATCGTGACAAAGGGATCAAAGGTGGTCTGTGCGAATGTGGGGAGAGAGATTTGGATTTGTCACGTGGATGTAGAAAGGAAAATTAGGGTTTGTGTAGTAAACAATTAAATGTTAAAAGTGAATTAAGGTAAGAGGAGGTAAACCTTGGGGTGCAATCCAATAGAGCATTGGCTGGTGTTGTTCGCACCCCCTATTGGTTACCTAATAGAATTGTAAATTTAAATATAATTTAATAATTTTATTAATTTTTATTTATTGTTTGCTCAAGTTTGTATTGTATTGTAGATTTTTTTTCTTAAATAATATAAGTAAACTAAGTGAAATATAAATCCGAAAGTGTCAAACAATCTTAGAATTGAAATCGAATATGAGTAAGCATGTAACACCACCCCCAGAATGTCACGCTTTTGGATGCACTATTCTGATAGCAAGGATATTATGACGACTTCTATATATAACTATAATAAGTAGGAGCCTTTACCTGAAATCCTTATTGACTATTCTTCGAAAAATCGAAAACACACACACACACACACACACACAGAGATACATCTCATCACACTTTACAGTCACAAGAATAACTTATTCAAGAATAATTACAAAACTAATATACAAACACATATCATAAATTTTATATTTACAAGAATAGTTTATACAAGTAATATAGAAACATATATTATAAAATTATACTCCTATCCCTCGTTATAAAAATTGAATAACAATAACAAAGGCGAGAAAAAAACATTTAAGATAATAAAAATAAATTTGCTTTACAAATAAACTAATGCACGTCCCAAAAGCTTAGTAAACTATTCATAGGCTTCCTCGTCCGTTTCCTGAAAAATATTGGGCTATGGGAGGTGAGAACAGTAAAACCCACAAAATTAGTAAATAATTAGTCAATAAATTAATTACTAAGACAAGAAATTAGAAAAAAGAATTTTATAGTTTAATGAGGTAGAGCAAATTAAAACAAGAATTTTGACAATAATTTTAAAGAATTTGGCCCAAATTGGGCCAAACGGGCAAAACCGGACAAACCGAGCCCGTATTGAGCCTAAGGCCCAACCCATTCCGTTAAAACACATGAGCTTCAGTTCATTCTCCTTCTACCCAAAGAGAAACACACTGAGCATGCAAGGGGGGGGAGAAGAAGATTGATTCCAAACCCTTGTTCTTCTTTCAACTTGCCATATCTTTCAATTCGGAGCTCTAATCGCTGTATCGTTTATGGCCATGCGTCCACGGTGTTGACCTCTACAAAGCCCAGTGCTTTATTAGGTGAGGAACTCTCAGTCTCACTTTTAATTTCTCCTTTCTCTAATTTTTGAAAATTGAGTTGAGTGGGTGTTGAGATTTTGATTCTTTTATGTTATAGGACCAGATTAGCTTGAGGAGAACGCTTAACCTTGCTTCATTGGTGCTTGAGTAAGGTGAGAATTCTAGAACCCTAGTTAATCAAACTAATTCTAAGCTAACCAATCAAACAAACACGTAATAAACCAATCAAACTAACACGCAATAAACCAAAATATATACAAAAAGAGAAGAGTTAGAACAATGTTACCAAACACTTTTATTTAATGTCTTTAAGTTAGACACTTGGGAGAGCCCTTGCTATGGTGGTTTGTGCTTGACTTCCCCACCAATGCTAGAATGTCTAATGTCCTCCGGGATCCCAATCCTAACCATCAACAAAGACAACCAAAAAGCAAGCTATTTACATATTAACATATTTACAATAGCCACTAACTTTACACCATTGCAACTCTCTGGCAACGGCGCCAAATTTGATAAAGAGCCAATTTGCATAGGTTAGGAATTTGATTATCAAAATGGAATTGGCATTGTAATTATAGTTCTAACCTAACAAATTGACCATCAATCAAATGTTATCACAATATAAAACAAATATATTAACCGAGAGTATTTAGCTCCCGGGTCGTCTTCCCTAGGAGTTGCAATTAAGTGTACAGTCATTGGCTATGAGAGAGAGCATGGGGAATTGGAAATGAAAGCAAGAGAGCAAGAAATGTAAATAGCAAGGAATTGAAATGCAATGAATTGAAAAGAAAGCAATTAAAGGACTCTTGGCAAGAAGTGGGTAATCTAGGTTTCCTATCCTAGTTATGGACCACAAACATGGCAATTGTGTGAAAGCAATCCAAATCAGTCAATCCTCCTTGAGAATTAGTCAAAAGACATAATTGATCTCAATCCAAAAATCCTAGTCAACTCACTAATTACTTAGTGAAAGACTAGCGTCAATGGAATCCAAACGAATTAACCATTCTCACACAATGCGGAATGGACATCCACAACTCAATTCCACCCAAACACCCAATTTCTCAACCAAAAGAGTGAAAATTAAACATGCAAGAAATTAAACATCAAAGCAATTAAATAAACATACGAGGAATTAAAAGTCAAAGCAATAAAAGTCAAAACAATTAAATGCAAGAAAAGGAACCTTAAATTGCAAGAAAACCTCTTGGCAAGCAATTGAGAGCTAAGGCTACCTATCCTAGTCATTAACCACAAACACATGATGATTATGAAGAGTTAATCCTACTTAGTCAACTTTACATCGAAGATAAGTCAAATTAGCATAGCTAATTTCAATCCCAAAGTCCTATGTCAACACTAAGGGGTCACATAGAGTCAAGGGAGACCAAATCAACTAACTACTCTAATATATCAAACAAGAACGGACATCAATGACTCAAGGAACACCAAAGCCAATAATTCCAAGCCAAGAGTGGAGAAAAACTACGTAAAAACTAAGCCAAGCATTTTATCAAATACTTGGTGTGCATGAAAATAAAATAATATTAAATTGCAATGAAATAAATTCTATAACTACCAAAGCAAGAGAATAGCAATAACAACTAAAGAAAGAAATAAATGACATGGAGACATAAATTTGCATTAATTAGAATCAAAATAACAAAAGTGTTCATAACATGAAAATTAACATAAAAGAGAAAATAACAAAAGAGATGAAGAAGATAAAGACAAGAAAGCATAGAAACATAAATGAAACTATACTAAAACAAGAATTAAAGTGCTGAAATTAAAAGGAAACTAAGCTAAAACCCTAATTCTAGAGAGAAGAGGGAGCTTCTCTCTCTAGAAAACAACCTACATAATACTAAGCTAACCCTAATTTCTCCCCCTTTCACATGGTGTGAGGCCTTCCTTCATATAGCACTCAATCAGCTTCAGAAAGTCCTAAAATTGGGCCCTGGAGGCCCAAAAATTGCCCCCAGTGATTTGCAATAAATAAGTCACGCGTTGGGACGTGTGTGGACGCACAAGTGTGTGTGTACGCACACGTGCTGATTTTCTTCTTCTGCGTATGCACACATGGTTTTGTGGCTCTTGTGCGTACGTACAGTAGGTTGTGCGCATGCACACTCCAATGTGTGCTTCTCCTTTGTTTTTCTTCATGTTTTCTCCCTTTGTTCATGCTTCCTTCCACTTTTGCCTTGCCAAACTTGCCTTTAGGACCTAATATCACTCAACAAACATGTCATGGCATTGAGTGGCATAAAAGTGGGATAAAAAGTTCTTAAATTAAGCACAAAATAGCATATTTTCACAATTAGGCTTAATTTAGAGAGGGGAACACAAAAGTATGCTATTTGGATGAATAAATGTGGGTTTATGTGATGAAATCCACTCAAATCAAACCAAAATCTATCATAAAATATTGACTTATCACACACCCTGTGATTTTCAGAAAGCGTGCATACGCACACTATGGTGCACATGAACACACTGGGACATGCCTACTGCTGAGAGCGTTCACCCACTTTGGAGCGCACGTACACTCTAGATCGCATGCACACCCTGTGTGTTTTGGCAGACATGCGTATGCACACCAGGGTACGCACGCACACATGTGTGCGTCCGCACACACTCTGTTTCACAGCAACATCAATTTTTGTGATTTAATTTGAACTTTTAAACCTCTGTTTTTATCTTTTAGACCCTAAATATTAGTTTTTAGTGTAGTGACAAGAATAAGCTATAAAAAGGGAGGTTACTTGGAAGTGAAGAAAGGCTTGGAGTGATGAATTGTGGTTGAGAATGATAAGATTTGATACGTGATGTGACTATATTGAGAGGTAAATGTTGAGATTGGCAATGACCGAGTATGGTTGGAATGGTCGAGATGGCAAGGTCTGGGTGTGATCCCGTGATGGGTTGGAAATGAAATTCCAACACCTAAAAATCACCGGCAAGTGTACCGGGTCGCATCAAGTAGTAAAACTCACTTAGAGTGAGGTCGATCCCACAGGGATTAATGGATCAAGGAACTTTAGTGGGTGATTAGTTTAGTCAAGCTAACATTGAAGTGAAGTTGGATGAAATGTAGCCAACAGAAAGTAAATTGACAAGAATTGTAAATGACAGAATGTAAATAGGCAGAAAACTTAAAGAGCAAGAAATGTAAATTAACAAAATCTTAAACGACAAGAAATGTAAATAACATCAAATGTAAAGTGCAGAATGTAGATTTGACAAAAGCTTAAAGAACAAGGAATGTAAAATGCAGCAAAATGTAAAGGAGCTGGGTGCTGCAAAGTAAAGAAGGCAGTAGATCAAAGCTTAGAGAAATTGCAGAAAATTTAAACTTGCAGGAATAGTAAATCAGATCATGAACAAAAATATAAAAAGCAGAACAATTGCAGAAGAGTTAAATTGCAAGAAATGTAAAATGAATTGGGTGCTGGGAATTAAAGTTCAACAAGAAAATGTAGAGTGCAATCAATCAGAGAAATGTAAGATGAAGGGAATTGCAGAAGAACTAAAACAGAATTTAAATTTACCTCAATTGTGAAATCTAAAGGAAAAATTCAAGATCTCAGGAAATCAATGAGATTAGAAAACAAGTCTAGATCTCAATTCCTTCCTTGATCCAACAGAGAACAATTTGCAGATGAAAAGTAAATGGAACAATAAATAAAACTTGGATCCAATTCTTAGAACAATTGAGAAGAGAGGTAAAAGAGGATTCTCAAACTTAGAATCAGTGAAGCTCTTCAATCTCAATTTAAATTCCAAGAACAAATAGCAAGAGTTGCAGAAGAAATTAAAGTGAAAACAGAAAGCTAAATCCAATTCCCAACTCTTAGAATTATGCAGAAGAAAACAAAGATGAATAGTAGATCAAGGATTGAAATAGAATTTCTTCAATCTCTATCCACAATTCAAAAACAGAAAGCAAGTAATCCAAAAGTGAGAACAAGGAGGAGAGAACTCACCTCTCAATCCTAATTCCCCAATTCAAGCTAAAATATAAAAGTGAGCTCTCTACTACTCCTACTGCTCCCTAATGGAGCCAGCCTGCTTATGAAATGAGAATGATGCCTTTATATAGGCTTTTTACAAAATGAAAATAAAAATGAAATTAAAAACAAATTACAAAATAAAATTCCTAATCTAGCTTCTCTGTGTCTTGTGCCTTTGAGTGATGTCCATGGGCTTTTCAAATTGGTGAAGGATTGAATTAAATTTGATTTTTGGACCCAAAAATATGCCATGAGACACTCCCAGGGCACGGCTCGATTGTGTGTTTTAACCGAGCTCCCAATGCCTTGTTTCCTTTGAATTTTTTTGCGCACCCAAACTCCTTAGATGCAGCCTTATATAGCTTGGTTGTATTACTTAACCGAGCCCCCTTGCTTTCCTTGTGTTGTTAGTGTAGCGCTTCAAGTTCGAACCCTGGTGGAAGCATTTCAGCACCCAATTTGAGGAATAACCAAAGGCAGTGCTCCTCCAGCTCCTTGGTTCGAATCTTGGCTGCCTCCTTTTTTTGTGTAGCACCTTGCAATTTCCTTGGGATAGAGCCTGATAATGCTCGGTTAGTGCAAAGAGCGTAGCGCTACATGCTTTCCTTGGATGATGAGTAGCGCTCGGTTGGTGCATGCAGCGCAGCATTCCTTGCTTTTTCTTCTTTGATTGCATGCTTCCTTTACTCCTTGGACGAACGCTCGGTTAAGGGAAGAAACGCAGTGCTGATGCCAATTGGTCATTACTAATCATGCTTTCCATTAGCCTTGTCAAAGGAGATTTAATAATGCATGCATTCATTGGCTTTTAATAATCATGCATTCATTTCACTCATTCGGCCATTGTCCTTAATTAATAATGCATGCATTTCATTCATTCATCATTCATAATTAAATGCATGCATGAGCATTAACGTAACTTGATTTGCCAAATGGGCAATGGTAATGAAACTTTCATGCATGCATGCTTTAATTATTAATAGTGCATGCATGAGGCATCATTAAATGCCATGGCTCCATGGTCATGAGCCACGCTTTTAAAAACATGGCCTAAGGTCCAAAGTGTGCTCCACTTCAAAGTGTGCCCCAAAATTCTTTTTTTTATCTTTTTTAGCTTATTTTGTGCTCTTTTGCTTCTTTTTCTTCTTATTTCCTACAAAAGTTATAAAATCAAAATATCAAGGAAATATACCATTTAAACACAAAAGAATGCAATATTTAAGCACTAATCATCAATTTCTTGTATGAAAAAGTATAGAAAAACATGACATGATGACATGTCATCACAACACCAAACTTAAACCTTGCTTGTCCCCAAGCAAGAAAAGAATCATGCAATTAAGATTGACAATCCAAGGTAAGAAGAATAGCAACTCAATGTTCATGGTCGGCTAATTTTCTATGCATGCCACAATCACAAAAGAAATATAATTGATTAATGCTTCTATCTAGCTCAATTTATGAAATCTTTTTCTTATATTTCTTCTTTGAAACAAGCTTTTGATTTTCTTATTAGCTTCTCCTTTTGGGTGCTTTGCCCCATGAGTTGATAATAAAGCTACGACTCTAAATGCTTTGTTTTCAAGTATTACCACTAGATACATAAGCACAACAAGCATTTAATTAGAGGACTTCATTAAGCTCATTTGTTTCTTTTCTTGACTCTCTAATCATTGATGCTCAGAGCCTTGAGCTTTGAGGGAGTGCATTTGCACTTTGAGCCTAACCTTGACTCTAAGTATTTTGTTTTCAAGCTTTTTGCTTGATACATAAACACCACAAGTACTTAACAATTGAATTGTCATTGGTACTCAGAGCCTTCAGCTTTCTCATTCTTTCCCTTTTTCTTTTCTTGCTTTAATTTGCAATTGCTTTTTCAAGGTTTTCATGATTTCCAAAGATTTTATAAAATGTCCTAGATGAAAACTTCAATTAAATAAAATCCAATGCAATTGAGCAACAATTAATCATACTAGCTTTCCAATACTTGTATGCACATGCTAAACTCTTCTTTAATTCCTCGTTTGTTTATGATCATGATGCTTTATTGCTTTTGAACTCACAAAACTCAAGTTGGTAGTCATAATGCCACAGCAACATGTTACAAATCAAGATTCAAGCTATGCTTTATTCATACACACATGTAAATAGAGAAGATGAAGACAATCATGCAATTTAAGTGCTAGAAACAAATGAGAAGAAAAGGAACTCTACAACCTTGTAGTTCATCTTCATTATTGTTGTCCTTTTTCCTCTATTCTTGTTGTCTTTTTCCTTCTATTCTCCCTTCTTCCCATACCAATACTTAGAATGCTTGTTCATCCTCAAGCAACAATTAGAACAATGGCTATGGGGCTAAGATGGATCATGAATGTCTTACACAATGAAAAGTTAGTAGTACATGTATTCTAAGCAAGCAAAATTAAAGATAATAATCAAGGCACAAGAGACAGAGACATTGTGATTGCAAACATAAGAAGGTGAGCACAATACATTGCATAAAAGATAAGTGGCATACCAAACTTAGTGTGACACTTTCACTTGGAATTAATGCAAGTATCCAGTAAAGATTGGAAGCAAATTTTGTTGCATAGCAACACCAAACTTAGAATGCAGTCACATGTCCATTTTATTTGAACTAAGACTAAGCAAAGGAAACTGTTATTTGTTAACTACAATCACCAAGTGAAGCATCTGTCATGGATAAGGATTTCTTGACGAGGTATTAACAAAAACAGTTAAGCAGCAAACTAAATGAAAGTATTTAAAAACAGAAAAATGACTAAAGCAAGTAGAATGAAAAAATGTCAAATCAAAAGAGAAAAATAAAACTGTAGAGGCATGATGATTATGCAGACAAGTAGTGTTGCTTGAATAGATTGCATAGAAAATAAGTGGCACACCAAACTTAGAATCTTAGTGTGGCACTTTCATTTTTGATTTGATGCAATCATCTAAAAGGATTGAAAACAATTTGTTGCAAGGTAACACCAAACTTAGAATGTAACCATATGCCACTTTATTGAAATTTAAACAAAGCAAAGAGAGAAAATAAACTAAGCAGATGAAAGAAATGTTACCTACGGTTGACATATTATTCACTTTCTTCCTCTTCTTCCAGTTTGTTAAGAGGAATGACCTCAAGGGAGGAGAAGACTCAGCTATTGTCCCTTGTCATGGCCTCTCCTCAGCAAGCTTTCTTTTGTTAATGGCTTGATTGATCTTGCTTGCTGATCAGGGACAGGATTGCTTGTAGTTGACCTTCTCTTCTTCATGAATATTGTCCTTTGTAGCTTGGTCACAATCCTCTTCTCGGTGCTTTTGTTAATTGCCTTCACTTCTTTGAATTCAAGACTTGGTTGCTGTGTGATTATTGGAGTTTTGTCTTCATCAAGAGTTCTTTGCAATGGTGGTTCAATGAGCTCTTCCTCTGTGCACTTCTCTACTTCACTTGAGTGTGAATTCTCTTGAGTATCTTCCTCCATTTCTTTTTCATGATTTTTCATTAATTCTTTTGGGAGGGAATCTTTATGTTTCATTGTCACCTCAAGTAGCTTTTGTGAATGTAAAATCCTTGGCTCATGTCCTTCATCCTTTATTGTAATTTCACTTGACACAGAGACCTTTTGTTCTTGTTTTTCCACTTCCTTACCCACAAATTGGTCTTCATCCTCACTGTTTGATGGTTCTAAGTTCCTCCTTGTTTGCTCTGAGGGCCCATTCATATTCTTGGAGACGATTTCTTTCTAGGATTGGAACTATGTGTATCTTTTCACGAGTTGCCTGTGTATTTCAATGGCTTAGCATCGGCTTTCTAAGGGTTCTTTGGACCATTGAAGGTAATCCTCATCTGCTAGTTCAAGAGATGAAGGTTAAGAGTAATTTTGGTGACATGGATGTGTTGTGGTGAAGTTGTATTGAGGGGTGTGGAATGAGTTTTGTGAGTTGTTGGATGAATTTTGTGGTTGGTGGGATGACTTGTATGCATCTTGGAGGAAACTTTGTGTTGAGGCATAATTAAGTGATGAAGAACTTTCAACTGAGAAACTGGGAAGTGAGGGTGGATGCTCTTTCATTCCTTGGTGATAATTCCATCCACCATGAGGATAATGATATGAATAATTTTGTGGTGGTGGTTGGTATCCCATATGATTTTCTTGCTCATCTTGTGTCTCTAAAGCAAATCTCCATGAATTGGAGTGCTCAGAATGTGTATTCTCTTGGTGATATTCCCAGCCACCATTAGAGATTGGTAATGGTGGATAATATCCCATAAAATTTGTTTGATCATAAGATGAGTTGAACTCTATTTGAATTTTGGAAACACAACACCAAGGAAAATTGAAATTACTCATATCAGAGATGAGAATTTCTTAGTGAGGCAAAAACTCAAACACCTTGGTTTCAATTTAAAACAGAAAACAAAAATAAAGAAAATACTTGATCTAGACTACTCACCCACTTAATCATTGTTGATCTAAATCAATCCCCGAAAATGGCGCCAAAAACTTGATGGGTTGGAAATGAAATTCCAACACCTAAAACTCACTGGCAAGTATACCGGATCACATCAAGTAGTAAAACTCACTTAGAGTGAGGTCGATCCCACAGGGATTGATGGATCAAGCAACTTTAGTGGGTGATTAGTTTAGTCAAGCTAACATTGAAGTGAAGTTGGATGAAATGTAGCCAACAGAAAGTAAATTGACAAGAATTGTAAATGACAGAATGTAAATAGGCAGAAAACTTAAAGAGCAAGAAATGTAAATTAACAGAATCTTAAATGATAAGAAATGTAAATTGCATCAAATGTAAAGTGCAGAATGTAGATTTGACAGAAGCTTAAAGAACAAGGAATATAAAATGCAGCAAAATGTAAAGGAGCTGGGTGCTGGAAAGTAAAGAAGGCAGTAGATCAAAGCTTAGAGCAATTGCAGGAAATTTAAACTTGTAGAAAGAGTAAATCAGATCATGAACAAAAATATAAAATGCAGAACAATTGCAGAAGAGTTAAATTGCAGGAAATGTAAAATGAATTGGGTGCTGGGAATTAAAATTCAACAAGAAAATGTAGAGTGCAATCAATCAAAGAAATGTAAGATGAAGGGAATTGCAGAAGAACTAAAACAGAATTTAAATTTAGCTCAATTGTGAAATCTAAAGGAGAAATTCAAGATCTCAAGAAATCAATGAGATTAGAAAACAAGTCTAGATCTTAATTCCTTCCTTGATCAAACAGAGAACAATTTGCAAATGAAAAGTAAATGGAACAGCAAATAAAACTTGGATCCAATTCTTAGAACAATTGAGAAGAGAGGTAAAAGAGGATTCTCAAACTTAGAATCAGTGAAGCTCTTCAATCTCAATTTAAATTCCAAGAACAAATAGCAAGAGTTGCAGAAAAAATAAAAGTGAAAACAGAAAGCTAAATCCAATTCCCAACTCTTAGAATTATGCAGAAGAAAACAAAGATTAATTGTAGATCAAGGATTGAAACAGAATTTCTTCAATCTCTATCCACAATTCAAAAATAGAAAGCAAGTAATCCAAAAGTGAGAACAAGGAGGAGAGAACTCAGCTCTCAATCCCAATTCCCCAATTCAAGCTAAAATGTAAAAGTGAGCTCTCTACTACTCCTACTGCTCCCTAATGGAGCCAGCCTACTTATGAAATGAGAATGATGCCTTTATATAGGCTTTTTACAAAATGAAAATGAAAATGAAATTAAAAATAAATTACAAAATAAAATTCCTAATCTAGCTTCTCTGTGTCTTGTGCCTTTAAGTGATGTCCATGGGCTTTTCAAATTGGTGAAGGATTGAATTAATTTGATTTTTGGACCCAAAAATATGCCATGAGACACTCCCAGGGCACGGCTCGGTTGTGTGTTTTAATCGAGCTCCCAATGCCTTGTTTCCTTTGAATTTTGTTGCGCACCAAAACTCCTTATAGAAGCCTCATAGAGCTCGGTTGTATTACTTAACCGAGCTCCCTTGCTTTCCTTGTGTTGT
This sequence comes from Arachis ipaensis, assembly GCF_000816755.2. Taxonomy (NCBI): domain Eukaryota; kingdom Viridiplantae; phylum Streptophyta; class Magnoliopsida; order Fabales; family Fabaceae; genus Arachis; species Arachis ipaensis. The sequence goes on along the minus strand of NC_029793.2, from coordinate 54,007,763 downwards.
TAGTGTAGCGCTTCAAGTTCGAACCCTGGTGGAAGCATTTCAGCGCCCAATTTGAGGAATAACCAAAGGCAGCGCTCCTCCAGCTCCTTGGTTCGAATCTTGGCTGCCCCCTCCTTTTTTTGTGTAGCGCCTTGCAATTTCTTTGGGATGGAGCCCGATAATGCTCGGTTAGTGCAAAGAGCGTAGCGCTGCATGCTTTCCTTGGATGTTGAGTAGCGCTCGGTTGGTGCATGCAGTGCAGCATTCCTCGCTTTTTCTTCTTTGATTGCATGCTTCCTTTACTCCTTGGATGAACGCTTGGTTAAGGGAAGCAACGCAGCGCTGATGCCAATTGGTCATTACTAATCATGCTTTCCATTGGCCTTGTCAAAGGAGATTTAATAATGCATGCATTCATTGGATTTTAATAATCATGCATTCATTTCACTCATTCGGCCATTGTCCTTAATTAATAATGCATGCATTTCATTCATTCATCATTAAATATTAAATGCATGCATGAGCATTAACGTAACTTGATTTGCCAAATGGGCAATGGTAATGAAACTTTCATGCATGCATGCTTTAATTATTAATAGTGCATGCATGAGGCATCATTAAATGCCATGGCTCCATGGTCATGGGCCACGCTATTAAAAGCGTGGCCTAAGGTCCAAAGTGTGCTCTACTTCAAAGTGTGCCCCAAAATTCTTTTTTTTTCTTTTTAGCTTATTTTGTGCTCTTTTCCTTCTTTTTCTTCTTATTTCCTACAAAAGTTATAAAATAAAAATATCAAGGAAATACACCATTTAGACACAAAAGAATGCAATATTTAAGCACTAATCATCAATTTCTTGTATGAAAAAGCATAGAAAAACATGACATGATGACATGTCATCATCCCGCTTGCGTGTAAACTTGAAAATCTTATCAGATGGCAAGTTGAGGACGGAGGATCCCCTTTCTTGTCATGATGGGAATGTGAGGAAAGTAGAACGGCACTCTCCTTCGTATTGTTTTCCCCACATTCTTCTTTGGTTGCAAGGTGAAAAGACATACTCCTTCAATGTGGAAAGGCACTCTCCTTCGTGATACCTCTAGGAGAAGGTGGAAAGGCACCATCCTTCGTTAAAGTTTCTCCTGGAGATGTGCAATCTAGAGACAAATTTCTGGGTTAGCTACCAGATGTGTCGGATTCTGGCAGTTCAACCGACACGTGAGCTCACAGCCAATAGGATAGACATACATCATATGCATATGCTTGAATTGCTTGCTTGTGCTTTAATTGGGCATCCCTATGTGAATTTAATATCTTAATTGTTATACGTGCTATTTGTATTACTTGTATTCTAATTGTGTTTGCCATTGTCTGCTTGATTGTCTGTGCGATTCCATCGAAGTTGGAGGTTTTAGAGGAAAGTAGATGATGGAGGGTTGGGATAGAGTTTTGGTTATGTTTAGGAACCTTAGATTACCACCCTTGTTTATGGTTTTCCGTTTTAAGACTTTAAGCTTTATAATCTGAGTGTCGGAGTTCTAGGATTGCCTCTAGCTTTTCCGAGACCTTATATCTTATGTATACAGCACCTTTACCATGCTGAGAACCCCCGGTTCTCACTCCATATGGATATTTGTATTTTTCAGATGCAGGTCGAGAGGCACCTCGCTAGGCGTCTGGAGTTCTGCTGCAAAGTGGATCTTTGTCACATTATTTTGTGTATTGTTTATATATGATCATATGTATAGAACTCTCCTAATGACTTGTTTTACTTTTGTGCCTCTTAGAGGTGTATGGAGAACTAGGGTTTCTTTTGTATATTCTGGGTTATGGGTTTCATATATATATATATGTGTGTGTGTGTGTGTGTGTCTGTGTGTGTGTGTGTGTGTGTGTGTGTGTGTCTGTGTGTGTGTGTAAATATTTTCCGGCCAGCTTTAGCTTCGCAGGCTAAGTTAGGAGCTTATTATTTTGTACTCTTAACCCTCTACTCTTGTTTTCTATATGTATATGCTTATGAACCTTAGGTTTCTTCGTACAAAGGTAAACGTTACTTTTGAGCATTACGCTTTTAATTTTCACGATTTTGAGTCAACCATCTTTCAAGGCTCCTCGAATATTACATTCTTTCAAGTATATTATGTATGTATACTGTATTTTAGAGGTCGTAATACCTGGCCACCTCTGTTTTATGACTTAATCATAAGACTCTGTGTGGTAGGGTGTTACAAAAACCAAACCACACGGTTCTCCGTACAAGAAGAGAATTGATGAGCGGATAATTTATACGCTTTTTGGCATTGTTTTTAGTATGTTTTTAGTAGGATCTAGTTACTTTTAGGGATGTTTTTATTAGTTTTTATGTTAAATTCACATTTCTGGACTTTACTATGAGTTTGTCTGTTTTTCTGTGATTTCAGGTATTTTCTGGCTGAAATTGAGGGACTTGAGCAAAAATCAGATTCAGAGGTTGAAGAAGGACTGCTGATGCTGTTGGATTCTGACCTCCCTGCACTCAAAGTGGATTTTCTGGAGCTACAGAACTCCACATGGCGCGCTTCTAATTGCGTTGGAAAGTAGACATCCAGGGCTTTCCAGAAATATATAATAGTCCATACTTTGAATAAGGATTGACGACGTAAACTGGCGTTCAACGCCAGTTCCATGCTGCAGTCTGGCGTCCAGCGCCAGAAACAAGTTGCAAAGTGGAGTTCAACGCCAAAAACATGTTACAAACTGGCGTTCAACTCCAAGAATGACCTCTCCACGTGTAAACTTCAAGCTCAGCCCAAGCACACACCAAGTGGGCCCCGGAAGTGGATTTCTACATCATTTACTCAATTCTGTAAACCCTAGTAACTAGTTTAGTATAAATAGGACTTTTTACTATTGTATTTACATCTGGAATCTTATGATATTTAGTCAATTTTGGATCATATTGATCACGTTGGGGGCTGGCCATTCGGCCATGCCTGGACCTTCATCACTTATGTATTTTCAACGGTAGAGTTTCTGCACTCCATAGATTAAGGTGTGGAGCTCTGCTGTTCCTCATGATTTAATGCAAAGTACTACTATTTTTCTATTCAATTCAACTTATTCCACTTCTAAGATATCCATTCGCACCCAAGAACATGATGAATGTGATGATTATGTGACGCTCATCATCATTCTCACTTATGAACGCCTGCCTGACAAACACTTCTGTTCTACATGCAAACAAGCTATGAGTATCTCTTAGATATCTAATACAGAGGACCGAGTCCAAGATATTAGAATGTTCGTGGTATAAGTTAGAACCCATGGATGGCCATTCCTGAGATCCGGAAAGTCTAAACCTTTTCTGTGGTATTCCGAGTAGGATCTGGGAAGGGATGGCTGTGACGATCTTCAAACTCGCGAGTGCTGGGCGTAGTGACAGACGCAAAAGGAGGGTGAATCCTATTCCAGTATGATCGAGAACCTCCAGATGATTAGCCGTGCCGTGATAGAGCATTTGGACCTTTTTCACAGAGAGGATGGGATGTAGCCATTGACAATGGTGATGCCTTATAGAAAGCTTGCCATGGAAAGGAGTAGGAATGATTGGATGAAGACAGCAGGAAAGCAGATGTTCAGAGGAACGAAAGCATCTCTATACGCTTATCTGAAATTCTCACCAATAATTTACATAAGTATTTCTATCTTTATTTTCTGTTTATTTATTATTATTATTCGAAAACTCCATAACCATTTGTTATCCGCCTGACTGAGATTTACAAGATGACCATAGCTTGCTTCATACCAACAATCTCCGTGGGATCGACCCTTACTCACGTAAGGTTTTATTACTTGGACGACCCAGTGCACTTGCTGGTTAGTTGTATCGAAGTTGTGAATGAAAAACGATTTATTAAGATGTGCGTACTGAGTTTTTGGTGCCGTTGCCTGAGATCACAATTTCGTGCACCAAGTTTTTGGCGCCGTTGCCGGGGATTGTTCGAGTTTGGACAACTGACGGTTCATCTTGTTGCTCAGATTAGGTAACTTTATTTTAATTTTAACCTTTTTGATTTTATTATTCTTCTTTTTGAAAAAAAATCAAAAAAATATTTTCTTCTTCTTTTTCGTTTTTCCCAATTAATTTTTGAAAAATACAAAAAAATTTACAAAATCATAAAATCAAAAATATTTTTGATGTTTCTTGTTTGAGTCTTGAGTCAAGTTTTAAGTTTGGTGTCAATTGCAATTTTTTTATTTTATTTTCTAAAATTATTTTCGAAAATCCATGCATTGCATTCTTCATGATCTTCAAGTTGTTCTTGGCCAGTCTTCTTGTTTGATCTTCATATTTTCTTGTTTTGTGTCTTTTGTTGTTTTTCATATGTATTCTTGAATTCTTAGTGTCTAAAAATTAAAAATCTTTAAGTTTGGTGTCATGCATGTTTTCCTTTCTTGAAAATCTTTCAAAAATAAGCTCTTGGTGTTCATCTTGACATTCATAGTGTTCTTGCATGCATTCATTGTTTTGATCTAAAATTCTCATGCATTGAGCCTTTTCATGTTTTTCTCTTTCTTCATTAAAAATTAAAAAAATCAAAAAAATATCTTCCCCTTTTTATTCTCATAAATTCGAAAATTTGAGTTGACTTTTTCAAAACTTTTTAAAATTTAGTTGTTTCTTATGAGTCAAATCAAATTTTTAATTTAAAAATCTTATCTTTTTCAAAATCTTTTTCAAAAATCATATCTTTTTCATTTTTCTTATTTATTTTCGAAAATTCTAAAAATATTTTTCAAAAATCTTTTTCTTAATTTTATATCATATTTTCGAAAATATCATCAACAATTAATGTTTTGATTCAAAAATTTCAAGTTTGTTGCTTTCTTGTTAGGAAAGATTCAAACTTTAAGTTCTAAAATCATATCCTGTGATTTCTTGTGAATCAAGTCATTAATTGTGATTTTAAAAATCAAATCTTTTTCAAAACTAATTTCAATCATATCTTTTCAAAAATATCTTTTTATCTTATCTTTTTCAAAATCATATCGTTTTAATCATATCTTTTCATATCATATCTTTTTCAAAAATTTGATTTTAAAATATCTTTTCTAACTTCTTATCTTCTTATCTTTTCAAAATTGATTTTCAAATCTTTTTCAACTAACTAATTGACTTTTTTGTTTGTTTCTTATCTTTTTCAAAACCACCTAACAAATCTTCTCTCTCTAATTTTCGAAAATTACCTTCCTCTTTTTCAAAATTCTTTTAATTAACTAATTATTTCAATTTTTAATTTTAATTTTATTTCATTCCTAATTTTCAAAAATTACTAACCTTTTACAAAAACTATTTTCGAAATTTAACTTTAAATTTTAATTTTTATTTTTTGAATTCTCTCACCTCTCATCTCCTTCTATTTATTTATTCATCTACTAACACTTCTCTTTCACCCAAAAATTCGAACACCACCTCCCTCTCTGTGTTCGAGTTTCTTTTCCTCTTCTCTTCTTTACATTACATTCTTTTTTTCTTCTACTGACACAAAGAAATCTCTATACTATGACATAGAGGATTCCATATTTTCTTTGTTATTCCCTTCTTTTTCATATGAGCAAGAGCAAGGACAAGAACATTCTTGTTGAAACAGATCCTGAACCTGAAAGGACTCTAAAAAGGAAACTAAGAGAAGCTAAAATACAACAATCCAGAGACAACCTTACAGGAATTTTCAAACAGGAAGGGGAGATGGCAGCCGAAAATAATAATAATGCAAAGAGGATGCTTGGTGACTTTACTGCACCTAATTCCAATTTACATGGAAGAAGCATCTCCATCCCTGCCATTGGAGCAAACAACTTTGAGCTGAAACCTCAATTAGTTTCTCTGATGCAGCAGAACTGCAAGTTTCATGGACTTCCATCTGAAGATCCTTTTCAGTTCTTAACTGAATTCGAATTAGCTAAGATGTCGTTAGATACTTCTGCAGGTGGATCTATTCACCTAAAGAAAACGCCTGCAGAAGCTCAAGAACTCATTGACATGGTTGCTAATAACCAGTTCATGTACACTTCTGAGAGGAACCCTATGAGTAATGGGATGCTTCAGAAGAAGGGAGTTCTTGAAATAGATACTCTGAATGCCATATTGGCTCAGAACAAAATATTGACTCAGCAAGTCAATATGATTTCTCAGAGTCTGAATGGAATGCAAGCTACATCCAACAGTACTCAAGAGGCATCTTCTGAAGAAGAGGCTTATGATCCTGAGAACCCTGCAATAGCAGAGGTAAATTACATGGGTGAACCCTATGGGAACACCTATAACCCCTCATGGAGAAATCACCCAAATTTCTCATGGAAGGATCAACAAAAGCCTCAACAAGACTTAAATAATGGTGGAAGAAACATGTTTAACAATAGTAAACCTTTTCCATCATCCACTCAGCAACAGACAGAGAATTCTGAGCAGAATCCATCTAGCTTAGCAAATATAGTCTCTGATCTATCTAAGGCCACTCTGAGTTTCATGAATGAAACAAGGTCATCCATTAGAAATTTGGAGGCACAAGTGGGCCAGCTGAGTAAGAAGATCCCTGAAACCCCTCCTAGCACTCTCTCAAGCAATACAGAAGAGAATCCAAAGAGAGATTACAAGGCCATTGATATAACCATCATGGCCGAATCCAAGGAGGAAGGGGAGGACGTGAATCCCAAGGAGGAAGACCTCCTAGGACGTCTAGTGATCAATAAGGAGTTTCCCTTTGAGGAACCAAAGGAATCTGAGGCTCATCTGGAGACCATAGAGATTCCATTAAACCTCCTTATGCCATTCATGAGCTCTGATGAATATTCTTCTTCTGAAGAGAATGAAGATGTTACTGAAGATCAAGTTGCCAAGTACCTTGGTTCAATCATGAAGCTGAATGCCAAACTATTTGGCAATGAGACTTGGGAAGATGAACCTCCTTTGCTCATCAATGAACTGAGTGATCTGGATCAACTGACTTTGCCTCAGAAGAAACAAGATCTTGGAAAGATCCTAATACCTTGTACCATAGGCACCATGACCTTTGAGAAGGCTCTATGTGACTTGGGGTCAGGAATAAATCTCATGCCACTCTCTGTAATGGAGAAACTGGGAATCTTTGAGGTACAAGCTGCTAGAATCTCATTAGAGATGGCAGACAATTCCAGAAAACATGCTTATGGACAAGTAGAGGACATGTTAGTAAACGTTGAAGGCCTTTACATCCCTGCTGATTTCATAATCCTAGATACTGGGAAGGATGAGGATGAATCAATCATCCTTGGAAGACCCTTCCTAGCCACAGCAAGAGCTGTGATTGATGTGGACAGAGGAGAATTGATCCTTCAACTAAATGAGGACAACCTTGTGTTTAAAACTCAAGGATCTCTCTCTGTAACCTTGGAGAGGAAGCATGAAAAGCTTCTCTCACTACAGAGTCAACCAGAGCCCCCACAGTCAAACTCTAAGTTTGGTGTTGGGAGGCTACAACCAAACTCTAAGTTTGGTGTTGAACTCCCATATCCAAACTCTAAGTTTGGTGTTGGGAAGTCTCAACAATGCTCTGAACATCTGTGAGGCTCCATGAGAGCTCACTGTCAAGCTATTGACATTAAAGAAGTGCTTGTTGGGAGGCAACCTAATTTTTATTTATCTAATTTTATTTTCATTCTTATTGTTCTTTCATGTTTTATTATGTTCATGATCATGTGGAGTCACAAAATAAATAGAAAAATTAAAAACAGAATCAAAAATAGCAGAAGAAAAATCACACCTTGGAGGAAGGGCTTACTGGCATTTAAATGCCAGTAAGGAGCATCTGGCTGGCGTTCAACGCCAGAACAGAGCATGGATCTGGCGTTGATCACCGGAAACAAGCAGCATCCTGGCGTTCAGACGCCAGGAATGCACATTGAGGAAAGCTGGCGCTGAATGCCAGAAACAAGCATAGAACTGGCGTTCAACGCCAGAAACATGCTGCATCTGGGCGTTGAACGCCCAGAACAAGCATCAATTCGGCCTTTAAACGCTAGAATTGCATGCAAAGGCATTTTACATGCCTCAATGGTGCAGGGATGTAAACCCTTGACACCTCAGGATCTGTGGACCCCACAGGATCATCTCAGCATCTGTGGACCCCACAGGATCCCCACCTACCTCCACTCATACTCTCCCCTCTTCTCATTCATCCTCTCTTCCCAATAAACACCTTTTCCCAAAACCCTTCACCAATCACCTCAATCTCTCTCTTCCCTATTACCCATTCACCACTCACATCCATCCATTCTTCCCCATAAACCTACTTCATAAACCCCACCTACCTTCAAAATTCAAAATCACTTTCCCACCCCAACCCACCCCATATGGCCGAACCTTAACCCCTCTCCCTCCACTATATAAACCTCTCCATTCTTCTTCATTCTCACACAACACAACCCTCTCATACCCTTCTTGGCCGAAACACAACCCTCTCTTCCATATCTTCTTCTTCTTCTTTTCTTTCTTTTCTTGCTCGAGGGCGAGCAATATTCTAAGTTTGGTGTGGTAAAAGCATAAGCTTTTTGTTTTTCCATTACTATTGATGGCACCTAAGACCAGAGAATCCTCTAGAAAAGGGAAAAGAAAGACAAAAGCTTCCACCTCCGAGTCATGGGAGATGGAAAGATTCATCTCCAAAGCCCATCAAGACCACTTCTATGATGTTGTGGCCAAGAAGAAGGTGATCCCCGAGGTCCCTTTCAAACTCAAGAAAAATGAGTATCTGGAGATCCGACATGAGATCCAAAGAAGAGGTTGGGAAGTTCTAACAAACCCCATCCAACAAGTCGGAATTCTAATGGTTCAAGAGTCCTATGCTAATGCATGGATCACTAGGAACCATGATCGAAGTAAGAATCCGAACCTAAAGAATTATCTCACCATGGTTCGGGGGAAATACTTAGATTTTAGTCCAGAAAATGTGAGGTTGGCGTTCAACTTGCCAATGATGGAAGAGAACGCACGACCCTACACAAGAAGAGTCAACTTTGATCAAAGGTTGGACCAAGTCCTCATGGACATATGTGTGGAAGGAGCTCAATGGAAGATTGACTCAAAAGGCAAACCGGTTCAACTGAGAAGACTGGACCTTAAGCCTGTAGCTAGAGGATGGTTGGAGTTCATTCAACACTCAATCATTTCTACTAGCAACCGGTCTGAAGTTACAATAGACCGGGCCATCATGATCCATAGCATCATGATTGGGGAGGAAGTGGAGGTTCATAAGATTATACCTCAAGAACTCTACAAGGTGGCTGACAAGTCCTCCACTATGGCAAGGTTAGCCTTTCCTCACCTCATTTGTCACCTATGCAATTCGGCTGGGATTGACATAGAGGGAGATATCCTCATTGAAGAGGACAAGCCCATCATTAAGAAAAGGATGGAGCAAACAAGAGAGCCTATTCATGGATCTCAAGAGACGCATGAAGAAGCTCATCACCAAGAAATCCCTGAGATGCCTCAAGGGATGCACTTTCCTCCACAGAATTTTTGGGAGCAAATCAACACCTCCCTAGGAGAATTAAGTTCTAACATGGGACAATTAAGTGTGGAACATCAAGATCACTCCATCATCCTCCATGAAATTAGAGAAGATCAAAGAGCAATGAGGGAGGAGCAACAAAGACAAGGAAGAGACATAGAAGGGCTCAAGGACATCATTGGTTCCTCAAGAAGGAAATGCCACCATCACTAAGGTGGACTCATTCTTTGTTCTCAAATTTTCTATTTTTCGTTTTCTTTATGTTAAGTACTTATCTATGTTAGTGTCTTATTACATGATCATTAGTATTTAGTAACTTTGTCTTAAAGTTATGAATGTCCTATGAATCCATCACCTCTATTAAATGAAAAATGTTTTTAATTCAAAAGAACAAGAAGTACATGAGTTTCGAATTTATCCTTGAACTTAGTTTAATTATATTGATGTGGTGATAATACTTTTTATTTTCTGAATGAATGCTTGAACAGTGCATAAGTCTTTTGAAGTTGTTGTTTATGAATGTTAAATATGTTGGCTCTTGAAAGAAATATGACAAGGAGACATGTTATTTGATAATCTGAAAAATCATTAAAATGATTCTTGAAGCAAGAAAAAGCAGCGAATACAAAGCTTGCAGAAAAAAAAAGTAAAAAAAAAAGAGGAAAAAATGGCGAAAATAAAAAGCGAAAAAGAAAAAGCAAGCAGAAAAAGCCAATAGCCCTTAAAACCAAAAGGCAAGGGTAATAAAAAGGATCCAAGGTTTTGAGCATCAGTGGATAGGAGGGCCTAAAGGAATAAAATCCTGGCCTAAGTGGCTAAACCAAGTTGTCCCTAACCATGTGCTTGTTGCGTGAAGGTGTCAAGTGAAAACTTGAGACTGAGCGGTTAAAGTCAAGGTTCAAAGCAAAAGAAGAGTGTGCTTAAGAACCCTGGACACCTCTAATTGGACTTTAGCAAAGCTGAGTCACAATCTGAAAAGGTTCACCCAGTTATGTGTCTGTGGCATGTATGTATCCGGTGGTAATACTGGAAAACAAAGTGCTTAGAGCCATGGCCAAGACTCATAAAATAGCTGTGTTCAAGAATCAACATACTGAACTAGGAGAATCAATAACACTATTTGAATTCTAAGTTCCTATAGATGCCAATCATTCTGAACTTCAATGGATAAAGTGAGATGCTAAAACTATTCAAGAGGCAAAAAGCTACAAGTCCCGCTCATCTGATTGGAGCTATGTTTCATTGATATTTTGGAATTTATAGTATATTCTCTTCTTTTTATCCTATTTGATTTTCAGTTGCTTGGGGACAAGCAACAATTTAAGTTTGGTGTTGTGATGAGCGGATAATTTATACGTTTTTTGGCATTATTTTTAGTATGTTTTTAATAGGATCTTGTTACTTTTAGGGATGTTTTTATTAGTTTTTATGTTAAATTCACATTTCTAGACTTTACTATGAGTTTTTGTGTTTTTCTGTGATTTCAGGTATTTTCTGGCTGAAATTGAGGGACTTGAACAAAAATCAGATTCAGAGGTTGAAGAAGGACTGCTGATGCTGTTGGATTCTGACCTCCCTGCACTCAAAGTGGATTTTCTGGAGCTACAGAACTCCAAATGGAGCGCGTCGAATTGCGTTGGAAAGTAGACATCCAGGGCTTTCCAGCAATATATAATAGTCCATACTTTGAATAAGGATTGATGACGTAAACTGGCGTTCAACGCCAGTTCCATGCTGCAGTCTGGCATCCAGCGCCAGAAACAAGTTGCAAAGTGGAGTTCAACGCCAGAAACACATTACAAACTGGCGTTCAACTTCAAGAATGACCTCTCCACGTGTAAACTTCAACCTCAGCCCAAGCACACACCAAGTGGGCCCCGAAAGTGGATTTCTACATCATTTACTCAATTCTGTAAACCCTAGTAACTAGTTTAGTATAAATAGGACTTTTTACTATTGTATTTACATCTGGAATCTTATGATTTTTAGTCAAATTTGGATCATATTAATCACGTTGGGGGCTGGCCTTTCGGCCATGCCTGGACCTTCATCACTTATGTTTTTTCAACGGTAGAATTTCTGCACTCCATAGATTAAGGTGTGGAGCTCTGCTGTTCCTCATGATTTAATGCACAGTACTATTGTTTTTCTATTTAATTCAACTTATTCCGCTTCTAAGATATCCATTTGCACCCAATAACATGATGAATGTGATGATTATGTGACGCTCATCATCATTCTCACTTATGAACGCGTGCCTGACAAACACTTTCGTTCTACATGCAAACAAGCTAGAATGAGTATCTCTTAGATATCTAATATAGAGGACCGAGTCCGAGATATTAGAATCTTCGTGGTATAAGTTAGAACCCATGGATGGCCATTCCTGATATCCGGAAAGTCTAAACCTTGTCTGTGTTATTCTGAGTAGGATCTGGGAAGGGATGGCTGTGACGATCTTCAAACTTGCAAGTGTTGGGCGTAGTGATTAACGCAAAAGGAGGGTGAATCCTATTCTAGTATGATCGAGAACCTCCAGATGATTAGCCGTGCCGTGACAGAGTGATGAGCGGATATTTTATACGCTTTTTGGGGTTAATTTCATATAGTTTTTAGTATGTTTTAGTTATTTTTTAGTTTATTTTCATTAGTTTCTAGGAAAAATTCATATTTCTGGACTTTACTATGAGTTTGTGTGTTTTTCTGTAATTTCAGGTATTTTCTTACTGAAATTGAGGGAGCTGAGCAAAAATCTGATTCAAGCTGAAAAAGGACTGCTGATGCTGTTGGATCCTGACCTCTCTGCACTCGGAATGGAATTTCTGGAGCTACAAGATTCCAATTGATGCGCTTCTAATTGCGTTGGAAAGTCGACATCCAAGGCTTTCCAGCAATATATAATAGTCCATACTTTGCTCAAGGATAGATGATGTAAACTGGCGTTCAACACCAGTTCCATGTTGCAGTCTAGCGTCCAGCGCCAGAAACAGGTTATAAGTTGGAGTTCAACGCCAGAAACAGGTTACAACCTGGCGTTGAACGCCCAAAGCAGCCCAGGCACGTGAGAAGCTTTAGTCTCAGCCCCAGCACACACCAAGTGGGCCCCAGAAGTGGATTTCTGCACTATCTATCATAGTTTACTCATTTTCTATAAACCTAGGTTACTAGTTTAGTATTTAAACAACTTTTAGAGATTTATTTTGTATCTCATGACATTTTAGATCTGAACTTTGTAATCTCTGACAGCATGAGTCTCTAAACTCCATTGTTGGGGGTGAGGAGCTTTGCTGTGTTTTGATGAATTAATGCAACTATTTCTGTTTTCCATTCAAACATGCGTGTTCCTATCTAAGATATTCATTCGCGCTTAATTATAGAGAAGGTGATGATCCGTGACACTCATCACCTTTCTCAATCCATGAACGTGTGTCTGATAACCACCTCTGTTCTACATCAGATTGAATGAGTATCTCTTAGATTCCTTAATCAGAATCTCCATGGTATAAGCTAGAATCCATTGGCAGCATCCTTGAGAACCCGGAAAGTCTAAACCTTGTCTGTGGTATTCCGAGTAGGATTCTGGGATTGGATGACTGTGACGAGCTTCAAACTCGCGAGTGCTGGGCGTAGTGATAGACGCAAAAGGATAGTAAATCCTATTCCGGTATGATCGAGAACCTACAGATGATTAGTCGTGCGGTGACAGTGCACCTGGACCATTTTCACTGAGAGGAAGGATGGTAGCCATTGACAACGGTAATCCACCAACACATAGGTTACCATAGGAGGGACGTGCGTGCGTGAAGAATAAAATAGGGAGAAAGCAGAGATTCAAAAGACAAAGCATCTCCAAAACTCCAACATATTCTCATTTACTGCATAACAAGTATTTATTTCATGCTCTTTTATTCCTCGTAATTCAATTTGATAAGTGAATTGTTTTCCTGACTAAGAGTTATAAGGTAACCAGAGATTGCTTCAAGCCAACAATCTCCGTGGGATTCGACCCTTACTCACGTAAGGTATTACTTGGACGACCCAGTGCACTTGCTGGTTAGTTGTGCGGAATTACATAGTGTGAAGTAATTTTCGTGCTCCAAGTTTTTGGCGCCGTTGCCGGGGATTGTTCGAGTTTGGACAACTGACGGTTTATTTTGTTGCTTAGATTAGGAAAAATTTTTTCTTTTTGGTTTAGAGTCTTCTATTATTGTTTTTGGTTGAAATTTTCTTTTTAAAATCCTTATTTTCTTTTTTTTTAAATTTTTCAAAAAAAAAATGTTTCTTAGTTATTAAAAATATTGGCTAGAGCGTTTGTCTATGTTCTTGGTAATTGGGTATATTCTTTTCAAAATCTTCTTTTTCAAAAATAATTTTTCTATTAAATCTTGTGCCAAACTTTAAGCTTGGTGTTTTCTTGTTGATTTTTCTTTGGTTTTCAAAAATTTTAGTTTGGTTTTCTAAAAATTTTAAGTTTGGTGTTCTATCTTCATGTTCTTGTTGTTCTTGTGAGTCTTCAAGGTGTTCTTGACTTTTCCTTGTGTCTTGATCTTAAAATTTTTAAGTTTGGTGTTCCTTGGTGTTTTCCCTCCAAAATTTTCGAAAACAAGGAGCATTAGATCTAAAAATTTTAAATCTTGTGCTATTTTATTATTTTTCTCTCTCCTTATCAAATTCAAAAAAAATATTTTCTCTCCATTTTAAAGCAAATTTTCGAAAATTGCTCTTAAAATCCAGATTTTTATTCCAAAATTTAAAACCTTTTTCAAAAATCATATCTTTTTCAAAATTTCCTAAACCACTCTTTTCATTTTTTGAAAATCTTCAACCATTTTTATTTATTTTATTTTAAATTATTTTATTTTTGAAATAAATAAATAAATAAATAAAAATATTTTTTTTATCATCTCCCTTTCTCCATCATGGATCTAAGTGGAAATGAATAGTCCAGAAGGACTCTGGGGTCATATGCTAACCCCACTACTGCTTCATATGGGAGTAGTATCAGTATACCCTCCATTGGAGTCAGTAGCTTTGAGTTGAATCCTCAGCTCATTATCATAGTGCAGCAAAGTTGCCAGTATTCCGGTCTTCCACAGGAAGAACTACAGAGTTTCTAGCACAGTATTTACAAATTGCTGATACAGTACATGATAAGGAAGTAGATCAAGATGTCTACAGATTATTACTGTTCCCATTTGCTGTAAAAGACCAAGCTAAGAGGTGGTTAAATAACCAACCTAAGGCTAGCATAAAGACATGGAAACAGCTGACAGAAAAATTCCTGAATCAATACTTTCCTCCAAAACGGATGACACAGCTAAGGCTGGACATCCAAGGCTTTAAAAAAGGAGATAATGAATCCCTTTATGATGCCTGGGAGAGATACAGAGAGATGCTAAGAAAATGCCCCTCTGAAATGTTTTCAGAGTGGGTTCAGCTAGACATCTTCTATTATGGGCTTACAGAAAGGGCTCAGCTTTCTCTAGATTACTTAGCTGGTGGATCTATCCACATGAGAAAGACAATTGAAGAAGCTCAAGAGCTCATTGATACAGTTGCCAAAAATCAGCATCTGTACCTAAGCAGTGACCCTTCCATGAAATAAGATGCTAAAATAGTAACTGCTGAACTCAGCCTTGTAGAACAAGCTGCTGAATTCAATCAGCAATTGGATTTTCTAACAAAGCAGTTAGCCGAATTCAAGGATAGACTACAAGAGACAAGGATGGCTAATATAAATATGGAAGTACAATTAAAGCAAACAAAGCAGCAACTGTCAAAACAAATAATAGAAGAATGCCAAGCAGTTCAATTAAGAAGTGGGAAGACATTAAATACCCCACCTCAAGGTAGCAGGAAGCCAAGAAATCAGCAAACTACCCAAAATCCATCTGAGGACAGTAAGAGCCCAGAGAGAAATAATTCTAGTGCTAAAACGCCAGAGATTGGGTGGAAGACTGGCGCTGAATGCCCAAACCATGCTCAGGACTGGCAAGCAAGGAACTGGCGTTGAACGCCCAAAGGAAGCACAGTTCTGGCGTTCAGACGCCAGGAGCAGATGAGGAGTTGGCATCTAACGTCACTCCAGCTTCCAACCCTGGCACTCACATGCCACTGAGGGATCAGACACACACAAGTGCTGATGACAACCCCTCCAAAAAGGCTTCTTCAACCACTTCTGTAGGAAATAAACCTGCAGCAACCAAGGTTGAGGAATATAAAGCTAAGATACCTTATCCTCAAAAACTCCGCCAAGAGGAGCAGGATAAGCAATTTGCTCGCTTTGCAGATTATCTCATGACTCTTGAAATAAAGATTCCGTTTGCAGAGGCACTTGAGCAAATACCTTCTTATGCCAAGTTCATGAAAGAGATCTTAAGTCATAAGAAGGATTGGAGAGAAACTGAAAGAGTTCTCCTTACTGAAGAATGCAGTACAGTCATTCTGAAAAGCTTTCCTGAAAAGCTTAAAGATCCCGGAAGCTTTCTGATACCATGCATATTAGAGGGTAACTGCACCAAGACAGCCTTATGTGATCTTGGGGCAAGCATCAACCTAACCCGGATATGTCTCCAACTTACTGATGGCTCCATTAAATACCCATCAGGCGTGATTGAGGACATGATTGTCAGGGTTGGGCCATTCGCCTTACCCACTGACTTTGTTGTGCTGGAAATGGAGGAGCACAAGAGTGCTACTCTCGTCCTAGGAAGACCTTTCCTAGCAAATGGATGAACTCTCATTGACGTCCAACAGGGGGAAATAACCCTGAGAGTCAATGAGGATGAGTTTAAGTTGAATGCTGTCAATGCCATGCAGCATCCAGACACACCAAAAGACTGCATGAAAGTTGATCTTATTGACTCTCTGGTGGAGGAGATCAACATGGCTGAGAGTCTCGAATCAGAGCTGGAAAACATTTTTAAAGATGTTCTGCCTGATCTAGAGGATTCAGAGGAATTGAAAGAGCCTCTGAAATTTTCTCAGGGAGAGGAAAAACCTCCTAAACCCGAGCTCAAACCATTACCACCATCCCTGAAATATGCATTTCTGGGAGAAGGTGATACTTTTCCAGTGATCATAAGCTCTGCTTTAAATCCACAGGAAGAGGAAGCACTAATCCAAGTGCTAAGGACACACAAGACAGCTCTTGGGTGGTCCATAAGTGACCTTAGGGGTATAAGCCCAGCTAGATGCATGCACAAAATCCTATTGGAGGATGATGCTAAGCTAGTGGTTCAACCACAGAGGCGGCTAAATCCAGCCATGAAGGAAGTGGTGCAGAAAGAGGTCACTAAATTACTAGAGGCTGGGATTATTTATCCTATTTCTGGTAGCCCCTGGGTGAGTCCTGTTCAAGTTGTCCCTAAAAAGGGAGGCATGACAGTGGTTCATAATGAAAAAAATGAACTGGTTCCTACAAAAATAGTTACAGGGTGGCGCATGTGTATTGATTACAGAAGGCTCAATACAGCCACCAGAAAGGATCATTTTCCTTTACCATTCATAGACCAAATGCTAGAAAGACTAGCAGGTCATAATTATTACTGCTTTTTGGATGGCTATTCAGGCTACAACCAAATTGCAGTAGATCCCCAAGATCAAGAGAAAACAGCATTCACATGTCCATCTGGAGTATTTGCTTACATAAGGATGCCTTTTGGGCTGTGTAATGCGCCTGCAACCTTTCAGAGATGCATGCTCTCTATTTTCTCGGATATGGTGGAAAAATTTTTGGAAGTCTTCATGGATGACTTCTCAGTATATGGAGACTCATTCAGCTCCTGTCTTGATCACCTGACACTGGTTTTGAAAAGATGCCAAGAGACCAACCTGGTTTTAAACTGGGAAAAATGTCACTTTATGGTGACTGAAGGGATTGTCCTTGGGCATAAAATTTCAAACAAGGGAATAGAGGTGGATCAAGCTAAAATAGAGGTAATTGAAAAATTACCACCACCTGCCAATGTTAAGGCAATCAGAAGCTTCCTGGGGCATGCAGAATTCTATAGGAGGTTTATAAAGGATTTTTCAAAAATTGCAAAACCTCTAAGCAACCTGCTAGCTGCTGACACGCCATTTTTTTTTTACACAAAGTGCCTGCAAGCGTTTGAAACTCTGAAAGCTAAGCTGGTCACAGCACCAGTTATCTCTGCACCAGACTGGACATTACCATTCGAATTAATGTGTGATGCCAGTGATCACGCCATTGGTGCAGTACTGGGGAAGAGGCATGACAAACTTCTGCATGTCATTTATTACGCTAGCCGTGTTTTAAATGATGCCCAGAAAAATTACACAACCACAGAAAAGGAATTTCTTGCAGTGGTCTATGCCATTGACAAGTTTAGATCATACTTAGTAGGATCAAAAGTGATTGTGTACACTGACCATGCTACTCTTAAATATCTACTTACAAAGCAAGATTCAAAACCCAGGCTTATAAGATGGGTATTGCTTCTGCAAGAGTTTGATATAGAAATAAGAGACAGAAAAGGGACAGAAAACCAAGTGGCTGATCATCTATCCCGAATAGAGCCAGTAGAAGGGGCGCCCTCTCCCTCTATTGAGATCTCTAAAACCTTTCCGGATGAGCATTTGTTCGCCGTTCAGGAAACACCATGGTTTGCAGACATTGCAAACTATAAAGCTGCAAGGTTCATACCCAAGGAGTATAGCAGGCAACAAAAGAAAAAATTAATTACTGATGCAAAGTACTACTTGTGGGATGAACCCTATCTCTTTAAGAGATGTGCAGACGGAATAATCTGTAGGTGTGTGCCTAGAGAAGAAGCACAGAGCATCTTATGGCATTGCCATGGGTCACAATATGGAGGTCATTTCGGAGGTGAGCGAACAGCCACCAAGGTCCTCCAATGTGGTTTCTACTGGCCTACACTCTAAATTGATTTCATGGGGCCTTTCCCACCATCATACTCAAACACTTATATTCTGGTGGCAGTTGATTATGTATCAAAATGGGTAGAGGCCATTGCCACACCCACCAATGATACTAAAACAGTACTGAAGTTCCTCCAGAAATATATATTCAGCAGGTTTGGTGTCCCTAGGGTACTAATCAGTGATGGGGGCACTCACTTCTGCAACAAACAACTTTACTCTGCCATGGTCCGGTATGGGATTCGCCATAAGGTGGCGACTCCATATCATCCACAGACAAATGGGCAAGCTGAAGTTTCTAACAGAGAACTAAAAAGAATCCTGGAATGGACTGTAAGTACCCGTAGAAAGGATTGGGCACAAAGCTTGGATGATGCTCTGTGGGCTTACAGAACAGCATTCAAGACTCCTATGGGGACCTCTCCGTACCAACTTGTGTATGATAAGGCTTGTCACCTGCCCGTGAAACTGGAACATAAGGCCTACTGGGCAACCAAATTCCAAAACTTTGATGCCAAAGTAGCTGGAAAAAAAAGATTGCGCCAGCTGAATGAGCTAGAGGAATTCAGATTCACTGCTTTCGAAAATGCCAAGCTTTATAAAGAGAAATAAAAAAGATGGCATGACAGAAAGCTATCTTCTAGAATCTTTGAACCAGGACAAAAGGTTTTGTTGTTTAACTCTAGGCTCAGGCTATTCCCCGGGAAACTGAGGTCCCGGTGGAGGGGACCATATGTGATTACAAGTGTATCACCATATGGTTATGTGGAGCTTCAAGACATTGACTCTGATAGGAAGTTCATTGTTAATGGACAGAGAATCAAGCACTATCTTAAAGGTAATATTGAGCAAGAATGCTCAAGACTGAGGCTAGATTAAAAAGCTCAGCAAGGTCCAGCTAAAGACAATAAAGAAGCGCTTGCTGGGAGGCAACCAGCCATTGGCATCACTTCATCTAGTATTTTGCCCTATTCTTGATTTTATTTGTTTATATAAAGTTCATTGATACTAAGGTAAAGAGTCAATTGCATAAGTTTACAGGGTTACAGAAGGATTCAGCACACAAAACAGAGAAAAAGAGCTCACTGGTAAGAAAACGCCAGTAAAAGGCACAATTGGGCGTTCAACGCCCAAAAGAAGCATCCACTGGGCGTTGAACGCCAGTAAGGATAGCTATCTGGGCGTTAAACGCTAGAAAGAAGCTCCTTCTGGGCGTTTAACGCCAGACTTACAGTGTCCTGGGCGTTCAGAAAAACGCCCAGTGACAAAGGAGTTCCTGGCGTTCAACTCCAGAAAGAAGCAGCAGCTGGGCATTGAACGCCTAGGAGAAGCAGCAATTGGGCGTTAAACGCCCAAAACATGCAGCGTTTGGGCATTTAACGCCAGAATGGTGGGGAGGAGGTACATTCGTTTTTACTTCATATTTTTCATTTTAATTTTAATTCTCATGTTTCAATTCATGATTTCTTGCATAAACATGTTACAAACCCTGATTTCTAAAATCCCTAATTTCTAAAAATCCTACTTTAAAAATATCAAATGTATCTTAATCCATAACCACAAATTCTTTTTCAATCCAATCCAACACTCTTTTTTTTCAAATTTCCCAAAACAAATCTATCTCTTTTCCCTCTAAAATCTTTTCAACTCATCAATATCTTTTTCAAATTTCCACATTATCTTTTTCAAAATCCAAATCTATCTTTTTCAAATATCTTTCATATCTTTTCAATATTAAATCACATCTTTTCATATCATATTTTTTTAAATCATATCCTCTATCTTATCTTTTCAATATTTTCAAAAATCCCACCCCCTCCCTTTTTAAAACCACATTCGGCCCCCCTCTCATCCACCATTCGACACAAGCTATCCTTCTACCCATCTCCTTTCTTTTCTTTTGCTTGAGGACAAGCAAACCTCTAAGTTTGGTGTGTTTATCCGTGATCACAAAATACTACCCACTAAGATCATGGCTCCTAAAGGAAAATAACCCACTCCAAGAGGCAAGAAAGAGAGTATTCCAAAACCACTTTGGAATCAAGGGAGGTTCTTAACCAAAGAACATTCAGACCATTACTACAAAATAATGGGTCTAAGATCAGTGATCCCGGAAGTCAGCGCAAGAATTCCTCCCAGAAGTCCCTCAATTTTAATATTGGGAACAGCTTGAAGCATCTGTTACCAAGTTGCAAGAATCTATGGACCAAATAAAGGAA
>NC_029793.2:53961250-53987115 GCF_000816755.2 Arachis ipaensis | reverse complement strand
TTGATAATCTAAAAAATCATAAAAATGATTCTTGAAGCAAGAAAAAGCAGTGAATACAAAGCTTGCAAAAAAAATGCAAAAAAAAAAGCAAGCAGAAAAAGCCAATAGCCCTTAAAACCAAATAGCTAGGGTAATAAAAAGGATCCAAGGCTTTGAGCATCAGTGGATAGGAGGGCCTAAGGGAATCAAATCCTGGTCTAAGCGGCTAAACCAAGCTGTCCCTAACCATGTGCTTGTGGCGTGAAGGTGTCAGGTGAAAACTTGAGACTGAGCGGTTAAAGTCAAGGTCCAAAGCGAAAAGAAGAGTGTGCTTAAGAACCCTGGACACCTCTAATTGGGGACTTTAGCAAAGCTGAGTCACAATCTGAAAAGGTTCACCCAATTATGTGTCTGTGGCATTTATGTATTCGGTGGTAATACTGGAAAACAAAGTGCTTAGGGCCACGGCCAAGACTCATAAAAGTAGCTGTGTTCAAGAATCAACATACTGAACTAAGAGAATCAATAACACTATCTGAATTCTAAGTTCCTATAGATGCCAATCATTATGAGCTTCAATGGATAAAGTGAGATGCCAAAACTGTTCGGAAGCAAAAAGCTACTAGTCCCGCTCATTTAATTAGAATCTGAGCTTCACTCAAAAACTCTGAGATATTATTGCTTCTTGACTTATTTGTATTTTATTTTATTTGTCTAGTTGCTTGGGGACAAGCAACAGTTTAAGTTTGGTGTTGTGATGAGCGGATATTTTATACGCTTTTTGGGGTTAATTTCATATAGTTTTTAGTATGTTTTAGTTAGTTTTTAGTTTATTTTCATTAGTTTCTAGGAAAAATTCATATTTCTGGACTTTACTATGAGTTTGTGTGTTTTTCTGTAATTTCAGGTATTTTCTGGCTGAAATTGAGGGAGCTGAGCAAAAATCTGATTCAGGCTGAAAAAGGACTGCTAATGCTGTTAGATCCTGACCTCTCTGTACTCGGAATAAAATTTCTGGAGCTACAAGATTCCAATTGATGCGCTTCTAATTGCGTTGGAAAGTAGACATCCAGGGCTTTCGAGCAATATATAATAGTCCATACTTTGCTCAAGGATAGATGACGTAAACTGGCGTTCAACGCCAGTTTCATGTTGCAGTCTGGCGTCCAGCGCCAGAAACAGGTTATAAGTTGGAGTTCAACGCCAGAAACAGGTTACAACCTGGCGTCGAATGCCCAAAGCAGCCCAAGCACGTGAGAAGCTTTAGTCTCAGCCCCAGCACACACCAAGTGGGCCACCAAAAGTGGATTTCTGCACTATCTATCATAGTTTACTCATTTTCTGTAAACCTAGGTTACTAGTTTAGTATTTAAACAACTTTTAGAGATTTATTTTGTATCTCATGAAATTTTAGATCTAAACTTTGTAATCTCTGATGGCATGAGTCTCTAAACTCCATTGTTGGGGGTGAGGAGCTCTGCTGTGTTTTGATGAATTAATGCAACTATTTTTGTTTTCCATTCAAACATGCGTGTTCCTATCTAAGATATTCATTCGCGCTTAATTATAGAGAAGGTGATGATCCATGACACTCATCACCTTTCTCAATCCATGAACGTGTGTCTGACAACCACCTCCGTTCTACATCAGATTGAATGAGTATCTCTTAGATTCCTTAATCAGAATCTCCGTGGTATAAGCTAGAATCCATTGGCAGCATCCTTGAGAACCCGGAAAGTCTAAACCTTGTCTGTGGTATTCCGAGTAGGATTCTGGGATTGGATGACTGTGACGAGCTTCAAACTCGCGAGTGCTGGGCGTAGTGACAGATGCAAAAGAATAGTAAATCCTATTCCGGTATGATCGAGAACCTACAGATGATTAGCCGTGCGGTGACAGTGCACCTGGACTATTTTCACTGAGAGGAAGGATGGTAGCCATTGACAACGGTAATCCACCAACACACAGCTTACCATAGGAGGGACGTGCGTGCGTGAAGAATAAAATAGGGAGAAAGCAGAGATTTAAAAGACAAAGCATCTCCAAAACTCCAACATATTCTCATTTACTGCATAACAAGTATTTATTTCATGCTCTTTTATTCCTCGTAATTCAATTTGATAAGTGAATTGTTTTCCTGACTAAGAGTTACAAGGTAACCAGAGATTTCTTCAAGCCAACAATCTCCGTGGGATTCGACCCTTACTCACGTAAGGTATTACTTGGACGACCCAGTGCACTTGCTGGTTAGTTGTGTGGAATTACATAGTGTGAAGTAATTTTTGTGCACCACAGAGCATTTGGACCTTTTTCACAGAGAGGATGGGATGTAGCCATTGACAACGGTGATGCCTTACAAAAAGCTTGCCATGGAAAGGAGTAGGAATGATTGGATGAAGACAGTAGGAAAGCAGAGGTTCAGAGGAACGAAAGCATCTCTATACGCTTATCTGAAATTCTCACCAATAATTTACATAAGTATTTCTATCTTTATTTTCTGTTTATTTATTATTATTATTATTCAAAAACTCCATAACCATTTGATATCCGCCTGACTGAGATTTACAAGATGACCATAGCTTGCTTCATACCAGCAATCTCCGTGGGATCGACCCTTACTCACGTAAGGTTTTATTACTTGGACGACCCAGTGCACTTGCTGGTTAGTTGTATCGAAGTTGTGAATGAAAAATGATTTATTAAGACGTGCGTACTGAGTTTTTGGCGCCGTTGCCTGAGATCACAATTTCGTGCACCAAGAATGCCACAAACTTAATAGAAATAAATACATCTGGTCAACATACATCTCAGGGAAGTTTATCTTTATGAAAGTTTGCGTCGGATATCATCTATCTATCGCGCTTCCCCAAGAGGAACAACATCTCATGCATATATAAAATGGTCTTTAAGAGTGCCTTGTCACATTCTCTTGGAGGCTAGCAAATCCAAAAATTGCATGTCCGGCCACACTTACGACAGAAAAAATGTGGGCAGGACAAAACTGATGACAAGTCATCTTATGCTAGTTTTACAAGAATTTTTCATTAGTTTCATTAGGTTTTATGCACTTTCTTGCACAATAAGTAAGTACTTGGAGTGGATTTTCATGATTATGTTGAATCAATAAAACATCATTTATTTTACACAAAATCATAGGTTTTATGCTAGAATTAATTGATTTTATAAATGATGCAAGATCTTGTGATTTTGGTTAGACGTTGATGTATTTGTTTGGTTGATGAATAGGTAAAAAGATAAAAGAAAAGAAGGAGAAAGCACAAATTAAGCTCAAACAGAGGAAAGAAAGATTTTGGGGCACACTTTGAAGTTTGAGCACGCTTTGGACCTTAGGCCATGCTTTTAAAAGCATGGCCCATGATAGCAAAAGTGTTGCGTTCGAAGGGGCAGCCCTCAAAAGCTTAAGCGTAGCGTTCACTTTAGTGAACGTTTTCAAGTGCTCCATCAAGATGCACCAAATGGTGCAACAATCATCAAGGGTAGCGTTCAAGAATGTGAACGCTACGTTCACTATCCCTCACTTTTTCGAGCTTAGAACCAAGGAAATTTGGACGCTGGTGCACGAAATTACAATCACACTTTTGCAATTCTGCACAACTAACCAGCAAGTGCACTGGGTCGTCCAAGTATTACCTTACGTGAGTAAGGGTCAATCCCACGGAGATTGTCGGCTTGAAGCAAGCTATGGTCTTGCTTGTAAATCTCAGTCAGGCGAATTCAAATGGTTTTGAGGTTCTGATAATTAAAATATAATTAAAATAGAAAATAAGATAGAAGTACTTATGTAATTCAATGGTAGGATTTCAGATAAGCGTATGGAGATGCTTTGTTGCTCCTGAACTTATGCTTTCCTATTGCCTTCATCCAATCATTCATACTCCTTTTCATGGCAAGCTGTATGATCCTCTCAGATGAAAAGAATTCCATATGCACTGTCACCGCACGGCTAATCATCTGCCGGTTCCCGCTAGCGTCGGAATAAGACCATTGTCTTTTTGCACGTTGTCACTTGTGCCCCACATTCGCAGGTTTGAAGCTCGTCACAGTCATCCCTTCCCAGATCCTACTCGGAATACCACAGACAAGGTTTAGACTTTCCGGATCCTGGATCCTACTCGGAATGCCACAGACAAGGTTTAGACTTTCAGGATCCCAGAAATGGCTGCCAGTAATTCTAGCCTATACCACGAAGGTTCTAATCTTAGATTAGAAACCCTAGAGATACGCACTCAAGCTATTGCAGATAGAACGGAGGTGGTTGTCAGGCGCGCGTTCATAGGTGATAATGATGATGATTGTAACGGATCATCACATTCATCAGGTTGAAGTGCGAGTGGATATCTTAGAGAATAAGTAGGCGTGAATTGAATAGAAAAACAGTAGTAATTGCATTAATTCATGAAGAACAGCAGAGCTCCACACCTTAATCTATGGGGTGTAGAAACTCCACCGTAGAAAATACATAAGTGAAATAAGGTCTAGGCATGGACAAATGGCCAGCCTCCCAAAGAGGGTTCAATAATCAAAACATGATTCAAATATGATCAAAAGTTGAAAATACAATAGTAAAAGGTCCTATTTATAATGAAATAGTAGCCTAGGGTTTATAGGAATAAGTAAATGATGCAGAAATCCACTTTCGGGGCCCACTTGGTGTGTGCTTGGGCTGAGCATTAAAGCTTTTTCGTGCATAGGCTGTTCCTGGAGTTAAACGCCAGCTTTGTTGCCAGTTTGGGCGTTTAACTCCAATTCTAGTGCCAGTTTGGGCGTTTTACGCCAGAAATTTTAGGCTGACTTTGAACGCCAGTTTGGGCCATCAAAGCTCAAGCAAAGTATGAACTATTATATATTTCTAGAAAGCCCAGAATGTCTACTTTCCAACACAATTAAGAACGCGCCAATTGAGCTTCTGTAGCTCCAGAAAATTCACTTCGAGTGCAGGGAGGTCAGAATCCGACAGCATCTGCAGTCCTTTTTCAGCCTCTGAATCAGATTTTTGCTCAGGTTCCTCAATTTCAGCCAGAAAATACCTGAAATCAAAGAAAAACACACAAACTCATAGTAAAGTCCAGAAATGTGATTTTTATTTAAAAACTAATAAAAATACAATAAAAAGTAATAAAAACATACTAAAAACTATGTAAAAACAATGCAAAAAAGCGTATAAATTATCCACTCATCACAACACCAAACTTGAATTGTTGCTTGTCCCCAAGCAACTAAAAGCAAAATAGGATAAAAAGAAGAGAATATACAATAAATTCCGAAAACATCTATGAAGATCAGTCTTAATTAGATGAGCGGAGCCATTAGCTTTTTGCTTCTGAACAGTTTTGGCATCTTACTTTATCCTTTGAAGTTCAGAATGATTGGCATCTATAGGAATTTAGAATTTAGATAGTGTTATTGATTCTCCTAGTTCAGTATGTTGATTCTTGAACACAGTTACTTATTGAGTCTTGGCCGTGGCCCTAAGCATTTTGTTTTCCAGTATTACCGCCGAATACATAAATGCCACAGACACATAACTGGGTGAACCTTTTCAGATTGTGACTCAGCTTTACTAGAGTCCCCAGTTAGATGTGTCTAGAGCTCTTAAGCATACTCTTTTTGCTTTGGACCACGACTTTAACCGCACAGTCTCAAGCTTTTCACTTGACACCTTCACGCACAAGCACATGGTTAGAGACAGTTTGGTTTAGCCGCTTAGGCCAGGATTTTATTCCTGTGGGCCCTCCTATCCATTAATGCTCAAAGCCTTGGATCCTTTTTCTACCGTTGCCTTTTGGTTTAAAGGGTTACTGGCTTTTTCTGCTTGCTTTTTCTTTTTCCTTTTTTTTCGCATAAATTTTTTTTTCTGCAAGCTTTTCACTGCTTTTTCTTGCTTTAAGAATCAATTTTATGATTTTTCAGATTATCAATAACATTTATCCTTTTTCATTATTCTTTCCAGAGCCAACAATTTTAACATTCATAAACAACAAATTCAAAAATATGCACTGTTCAAGCATTCATTCAGAAAAACAAAAAGTATTGCCACCACATCAAAATAATTAAACTATTTTAAAATTTGAAATTCATGTACTTCTCTTTCTTTTTCAGAAAACATTTTTTTTCATTTAAGAAAGGTGATGGATTCATAGGACATTCATAGCTTTAAGACATAGACATTAGACACTAGTGGTCATGTAATAAGGATACAAACATAGACAAAACATGAAGCATAGAAATTAAAAAACAAAAAAAAATAAGAACAAGGAGATTAAAGAACGGGTCCACCTTAGTGATGGCGGCTAGTTCTTCCTCTTGAAGATCCAATGGAACGCTTGAGCTCCTCTATGTCTCTTCCTTGCCTTTGTTGCTCTTCCCTCATGACTATTTGATCCTTTCTAATTTCATGGAGAATAATGGAGTGCTCTTGGTTCTCCATCCTTAGTTGTCCCATGTTGGAACTCAGTTCTCCTAAGGAGGTATTGATTTGCACCTAATAGTTGTGTGGAGGAAAATGCATCCCTTGAGGCATCTCAGAGATCTCTTGATGAGGGACTTCCTCATGCTCTTGTTGAGGTCCATAAGTGGGCTCTCTTATTTTCTCCATCCTCTTTTTAGTGATGGGCTTTTGAGATGAATCTCTCCATCTCCCATGACTCGGAGGTGGAAGCTATTACCTTCCCTTTCCTCTTTCTAGGGGTTTCTATGGCCTTAGGTGCCATTAATGGTTATGAAAAAACACAAAGCAACGCTTTTACCACACCAAACTTAGAAGGTTTGCTCGTCCTCGAGCAAAAGAAGAAAGAAGGAAGTAGAAGAAGGAGAAAATGGAGGAGATGGAGAGGTGTGAGTGGTTCGGCCAAGGGGAAAAAGGAGTGTTTATGATGTGTGGAAATGAATTGTGAGGTGGGTGTTATGAGAAGGTGTGAAGAAGAGAAAGAGAGAGAGTTGAGATAGGTGGGAATCCTGTGGGGTCCACAGATCCTGAGGTGTCAAAGATTTCTCATCCCTGCACCATTTTGGCGTGTAAACGCCCCTTGGAGTGCCAATTTTGGCGTTAAACGCCAGGTTGCTGCCCATTTCTGGTGTTTAACGCCAGCTTTTCACCCCCTTTCTGGCGTTAAACGCCAACTTCATACCTTTTTCTGGCGTTAAACGCTAGTCTGGTGCCCTTTTCTGGCGTTAAAAGCCCAGAATAGTGCCAGACTGGGCGTTTAACACCCATTCTGCTACCCTTACTGCCGTTTAAACGCCAGTAAGCTCCTCCTCCAGGGTGTGCTATTTTTAATGTTGTTTTTTGATTTTGCTTTGATTTTTGCAGTTGTTTTTGTGACTCCACATGATCATCAACCTAAGAAAAAACATAAAATAACAATAGAAATTTATCATAGATAAGTAAAAATTGGGTTACCTCCCAACAAGCGCTTCTTTAATGTCAATAGCTTGACAGTGGGGTCTCATGGGGCCTCACAGATACTCAGAGCATGATGATGGCCTCCCAACACCAAACTTAGAGTTTGAATGTGGGGGCTCTGTTTAACTATGCATTGAGAGAAGCTTGTCATGCTTCTTCTCCATGTGTACAGAAGGAGATTCTTTAGCTTTAAACACAAGGTAGTCCTCATTCACTTGAAGGACCAACTCTCCTCTGTCAACATCAATCACAGCTTTTGCTGTGGCTAAGAATGGTCTGCCAAGGATGATGGATTCATCCTTACTCTTCCCAGTGTCCAAAATTATGAAGTCAACAGGGATGTAAAGATCTGCAACCTTTACCAAGACATCCTCTACAAGTCCATAAGCCTGTTTCCTTGAATTATCTGCCATCTCTTGTGAGATTCTTGCAGATTGCACCTCAAGGTTCCCTAGTTTCTCCATTACAGAGAGGGGCATGAGGTTTATACTTGACCCTAGGTCATACAAAGCCTTTTCAAAGGTCATGGTGCCTATGGTACAGGGTATTAAGAATTTTCCAGGATCTGGTTTCTTCTGAGGTAATGTCTGCCTAGTCAAGTCATTTAGTTCATCCTCCTGAGTCTCATTACCAAATAACTTAGCATTCAGCTTTATGATTGCTCCCAGGTACTTAGCAACTTGCTCTTCAGTGATATCTTCATCCTCTTCAGAGGAAGAATACTCATCAGAGCTCATGAATGGCAGAAGCAGGTTCAATGAAATCTCTATGGTCTCTGTATAAGCCTCAGATTCCCTTGGTTCCTCAAAGGGGAACTTCTTTTCGTTCAGAGGACATCCCATGAGATTTTTCTCACTAGGAATCACGTTCTCCTTACTCTCTCCAGGTTCGGCCATATTGGTCATGGTTATGGCCCTGCACTCTCTCTTGGGATTTTCTTGTGTATTGCTTAGGAGAGTGCTAGGAGGAGTTTCAGTGATTCTCTTACTCAACTGACCCACTTGTGCCTCCAAATTTCTAATGGAGGATCTTGTTTCATTCATGAAACTTAGTGTGGTCTTAGATAGATCAGAGACTATGGTAGCTAGGCCGCAACGACTCTGCTCAGAGTTCTCTGTTTGTTGCTGAGAAGATGATGGAAAAAGTTTGCTATTGCTAAACCTATTTCTTCCACCATTATTGTTGTTGAAGCCTTGTTGAGGCTTCTGTTGGTCCTTCCATGAGAGATTTGGATGATTTCTCCATGAAGGATTCTAGGTGTTTCCGTAGGGTTCTCTGGTGCACGAAATTGTGATCTCCAGGCTCGAACAAATCCTGGTAATGGCTCCAAAGCTTGGTGCTCTGATCTTAATTCATGATTGTCACAACTTCGATACAACTAACCAGCAAGTGCACTGGGTCGTCCAAGTAATACCTTACGTGAGTAAGGGTCGAATCCCACGGAGATTGCCATGTAATTCACCTCTTCTATTGCAAGGTTCTCAGGGTCATAGGCTTCTTCTTTAGAGGAAGCTTCCTTAGTACTGCCTGACGCAGCTTGCATTTCAGACAGACTCTGAGAAATCATATTGACTTACTGAGTCAATATTTTGTTCTGAGCCAATATGGCATTCAGAGTATCAATCTCAATAACTCCTTTCTTTTGAGTTGTCCCATTGTTCACAGGATTTCTTTTAGAAGTGTACATGAATTGGTTGTTTGCAACCATTTCAATGAGTTCCTAAGCTTCTTCAGGTGTCTTCTTCAGATAAAGAGATCCACCAGCAGAATTGTCCAATGACATCTTGGATAGTTCAGACAGACCATCATAGAATATGCATATGATGCTTCATTCTGAAAGCATGCCAGAAGGACACCTTCTGATCAATTGCTTGTATCTTTCCCAAGCTTCATAAAGGGATTCACCTTCCTTCTGTCTGAAGGTCTAGACTTCCACTCTAAGCTTACTCAATTTTTGAGGTGGAAAGAACTTTGCCAAGAAGGCATTGACCAGCTTTTTCCAGGAGTTCAGGCTTTCTTTAGGTTGAGAGTCCAACCATGTCCTAGCTCTGTCTCTTACAGCAAAAGGGAAGAGCATAAGTCTGTAGACCTCAGGGTCAACCCCATGGGTCTTAACAGTGTCACAGATTTGCAAGAATTCAGCTAAAAACTCATGAGGATCTTCCAATGGAAGTCCATGATACTTGCAATTCTGTTGCATTAGAGAAACTAATTGAGGTTTAAGCTCAAAGTTGTTTGCTCCAATTGCGGGAATTGAGATGCTCCTTCCACAGAAGTCAGAAGAGGGTGCAATAAAGTCACCAAGCATCTTCCTTGCATCTCCACCATTGTTGTTGGGTTCAGCCATGTTTGTTTTGTCTGCTTCCTTTTCAAAAATTTCTGTCAGGTCCTCTTCAGAGTTTTGTGCTTTAGCTACTCTTAGCTTCCTCTTCAGAGTCATTTCAGGTTCAGGATCAGCTTCAACAAGAATGCCTTTATCTGTGTTTCTGCTCATATGATAAAGAAGAAGACAAAGAAAGTATGGAATCCTCTATGTCACAGTATAGAGATTCCTTAATGTGTCAGAGGAAAAGAAGAATGCAAGGATGAGGTAGAGAGGAGAATTCGAACTTACGAAGAAGGAGAGAGTCCGAATTGTTAATTGAGGAGGAGTGTTAGTCCTTAAATAGAATAAGGTGAGGAGGGGGGAAGAATTTGAATTTAAATTAAAATAAAAGGAAAATATTTTTTTATTTTAAAATGTAGTTAGAATTCGAAAATTTAGAAAGGAAAATAAAATGAAATTTAAAAACTAAATAAATTACTTAATTAAAAATATTTTTGAAAAAGTGGTTAGTGATTTTTGAAAATTAGAGAGAAAAGTAGCTAGGTGATTTTGAAAAATATTTTGAAATCAGTAATAAAAAAGATATTATTGAAAATTATTTTGAAAAAGATGTGGTTGAGAAGATATGATTGAGAAGATATGATTGAAAAAAATTTTAAAAAATTTTAAATTGATGTATGATTGAGAAGATATGATTGGAAATTAATGGCTTGGCTAACAAGAAATTTAGAAGATATGATTCTAAAATTCAAATATTGAACCTTTCTTAATAGGCAAGTAACAACTTGAAATTTTTGAATCAAATCATCAATTGTAGCAAGGATTTTCGAAAATATTGAAAAATAATTTAAAAAGATATGATTTTGAAAAAGATATGATTGATAAGAGAGGATATGAAAAAGATAAGATTTTAAAAAATTAGTTTTAAAACTTTCAAAATTGAAAAAGATTTGAATTGAAAACAAAATTACCTCCTTGATGCTATCCTAGCGTTAAACGCCCAGAATGGCATCCATTCTGGCGTTTAACGCCCAAAGTACTACCCTTTTGGGCGTTTAACGCCCAGCTAGGTACCCTGGCTGGCGTTTAAACGCCAGAATTCCTTCCTCATTGGGCATTTTGAACGCCCAGCTTTTTCTCTGCAATTCCTCTACTGTATGTTCTGAATCTTCAATTCTCTGTATTATGGACTTGAAAAGACATAATTTTGAATTTTTTTTGAAGTTTTAATGATGAGAGAGAACAACAACAAAATGAAACTAATCATGAATAACTAAGATCAAATAAACAATGCATGCAAGACACTAAACTTAGAAATTTTCATATTAAGACACTAACATATTGAGAATGCACATGTGAAACAACAAAAGACACAAAACAAGAGAATTTAAAGATCAGACAAAGGGAATCATCAAGAATAACTTGAAGATCAATGAAGAACATAATGCATGAAATTTTTTTTGAGAATTTTCAAGATAATTTAAAAAAAATATGCAATTGACACCAAACTTAAAATTTGAAACTAGACTCAAACAAGAAACACAAAATTTTTGGTTTTTATGATTTTATGAGATTTTTTTGTATTTTTCAAAAATTATTTGGAAAAAGAAAGAATAAATAAATTCAAAATTTTTAATATGAATTCCAGGAATCATGCAATGTTAGTCTAAAGCTTCGGTCCAAAATTTTAGACATGGCTTAATAGCCAGTCAAGCTTTATGTGAAAGCTTCGGTCCAAAAATTTAGACATGGCCAATAGCCAGCCAAGCTTCAGCAGAACATTACATACAACAGCTACATTGATGAGAAATACAAAGAAGCTCTTCTAAGGATAAGTGAAACCTCGGTCCAAAAGATTAGACATCGCTTAACAGCCAGCCAGGATTTAACATATCTCATGAAACTCTAGAATTCGTTCTTAAAAACTCTGAAGAACATAATTAATTATTTTATTTTGAAAATTTTTTTCGAAAATAAAAAGAATAAAAACAAAAAGCTTAAAATTAAAATAAAATTGCCTAATCTGAGCAACAAGATGAACCGTCAGTTGTCCAAACTCGAACAATCCTCGGCAACAGCGCCAAAAACATGGTGCACGAAATCACAATCACACTTTTGCAATTTCGCACAACTAACCAGCAAGTGCACTGGGTCGTCCAAGTAATACCTTACGTGAGTAAGGGTCGATCTCACGGAGATTGTCAGCTTGAAACAAGCTATGGTCTTGCTTGTAAATCTCAGTTAGACGAATTCAAATGGTTTTGAGGTTCTGATAATTAAAATATAATTAAAACAGAAAATAAGATAGAAGTACTTATGTAATTCATTGGTAGGATTTCAGATAAGCGTATGGAGATGCTTTGTTGCTCCTGAACTTCTGCTTTCTTATTGCCTTCATCCAATCATTCATACTCATTTCCATGGCAAGCTGTATGATCCTCTCGGATGAAAACAATTCCATATGCGCTATTACCGCACGGCTAATCATCTGTCGGTTCCCGCTAGCGTCGAAATAAGACCATTGTCTTTTTGCACACTGTCACCTATGCCCCACATTCGCAGGTTTGAAGCTCGTCACAGTCATCCCTTCCCAGATCCTACTCGGAATACCACAGACAAGGTTTAGACTTTTCGGATCCCAGGAATGGCTGCCAGTAATTCTAGCCTATACCACGAAGGTTCTAATCTTAGATTAGAAAGCCAAGAGATACGCACTCAAGCTATTGCAGATAGAACGGAGGTGATTGTCAGGCGCGCGTTCATAGGTGAGAATGATGATGAGTGTCACAGATCATCACATTTATGAATTGAATAGAAAAACAGTAGTAATTGCATTAATTCATGAAGAACAGCAAAGCTCCACACCCTAATCTATGGGGTGTAGAAACTCCACCGTAGAAAATACATAAGTGAAAGAAGGTCTAGGCATGGCCAAATGGCCAGCTTCCCAAAGAGGGTTCAATCATAAAAACATGATTCAAAGATGATCAAAAGATGAAAATACAATAGTAAAAGGTCCAATTTATAATGAACTAGTAGCCTAGGGTTTACAGAAATAAGTAAATGATGCAAAAATCCACTTCCGGGGCCCACTTAGTGTGTGCTTGGGCTGAGCATTAAAGCTTTTTCATGCATAGGCTGTTCCTGGAGTTAAACGCCAGTTTTGGTGCTAGTTTGGGCGTTTAACTCCAATTCTAGTGCCAGTTTCGGCGTTTTACGCCAGAAATTTTAGGCTGACTTTGAACGCCAGTTTGGGCCATCAAATCTCGGGCAAAGTATGGACTATTATATATTACTGGAAAGCCCAAAATGTCTACTTTCCAACTCAATTAAGAGCGC
Source organism: Arachis ipaensis (assembly GCF_000816755.2). Classification (NCBI taxonomy): domain Eukaryota; kingdom Viridiplantae; phylum Streptophyta; class Magnoliopsida; order Fabales; family Fabaceae; genus Arachis; species Arachis ipaensis. Next base: position 53,974,048 of record NC_029793.2, on the reverse strand, counting down.
GGAAATTGGGTTTCTCTAGCTCCAGAAAATCCACTTCGAGTGCAGGGAGGTCAGAATCCAACAGCATCTACAGTCCTTTTTCAGCCTCTGAATCAGATTTTTGCTCAGGTCCCTCAATTTCAGCCAGAAAATACCTGAAATCACAGAAAAATACACAAACTCATAGTAAAGTCTAGAAATGTGATTTTTATTTAAAAACTAACAAAAATATAATAAAAAGTAATAAAAACATACTAAAAACTATGTAAAAACAATGCCAAAAAGCGTATAAATTATCCGCTCATCAGACGCGCACGAAGCAAACCAAGGGTAGCGTTCCAAGAAGTGAACACTACGTTCACTATTCCTACCTTTCTCATGACTCTTTAGCAAGGGAGCAAGGCTCAGCTAGGTAGTGTTCAAAGGAGGGAACGGAGCGCTCAAAGAAGCCAAGCATGCACACCAAAGAGCTAGGCAAGGAGGATTGGCACCAAGGCGGCAGCATTTGGAAAAGGTAACGTAGCGCTCCCTTTGTGAAACTTTTTCGTGCTTCAAGCCATGGGGAGGAAGACTCATCAAGTGTAGCATTCACAATTTGAACGTAGCGTTCAAAGAGTGAACGCTAGGCAAGGAGGCTTGGCACATGACAAGGCACACAAGGCTAAGTGAACGCAACGTCCACTACTCAAAACGGAGTGCTCCACTGGAGCATACCCCTAACCCATTTTCAATGAAATGCCACCCGGATCCATTGCTTATTCAAATCCAAAATCAAAAGGCCCACTCCAAGCTTTAAAAGACCAAAATAGAAATTGTATATATAGGAGTTAATTTGATTTGTAGAGAACCTTTATCTCATTTTAGTTTTCTCACTTTTAATTTTCATTTGTTTTGAATTTGGGGAATTGGGATTGGATCTAATTTGCTTTCTGTTTTCATTTTCTTTCTTCTGCAACTCTACTTTCTATTTTGGGTTTTTGAATTGAGATTGAAGAGCTCCATTGATTCCTGATCTGAGAATCATCTTTGCTTTTCTTTCATGTAGTTTTGGGAATTAGAGAATTGGATATGAGCTTCTTTTGCTGTTTTCATTTTTATTTCTTCTGCAATTTCTTTTCTGCTTGGTCAAGGGAGTAATTGAGATCTAGATATAATTTCTGATCTCCTTGTTCTTCTTCGATCTTCAATTTCTCTTTTAGAATTTTAAAATTGAGCTAAGTTTTCTTACTGTTTGTTTCTTCAAGCAATTTTACATTTCTGTTTGGCTGCTGAGCTGAATCTCTTCATCTCAGAGCTCTCTGATTCACTTTAGCTTGCATTTTCTTGTTCAATTCTGAATCCCAGTACCCAAATCCTTTTACTCTTCAAGTAATTTATATTTCTCAGCAATTTAGATTCAGCAATTTATATTTCTTGCACTTTAAGTTTCTGCAATTTACTTTTCTTACAATTTAAGTTTTAGCTCTTTCACTTTCTTGCATTTTAAGTTTTTGCAATTTACTTTCCTTGCACTTTAAGATTCAGCTAATTTTCATTCTGCAACTTTTAATTTCTTGCAATTTTACTTCTATTAATCGAAATCACTTAAATCATCAAATATTCGCTTAACTAAATTCATCACCTAACTAAAATTTCTCAATCCATTAATCCCTGTGGGATCGACCTCACTCTTATGAGTTATTACTACTTGATGCGACCCAGTACACTTGACGGTGAGTTTTGTGTGGAATCGTTTTTCCCTCATCAAGTTTTTGGCGCCGTTGCCGGGGATTGATTTAGATTGACAATGATTAAGTAGGGTGATAATCTAGATTAAGCATTTTCTTTTTGTTTTTACTAAGCACACTAACTGTTTGAATTTTTGCTTAAGCTAACACTAACCTCACTCTAGCAGTAGAGTGTTTTATTTTAGTTTCTGGTATTGTGTTTTATGTCAGGAGGAAGAGGAGGTGAATCCATATCTTTTAACCTTGACGAGAGAACCCTCAGAAGATTGAGAAAAGAAGCAAGAGGGAAAGCAGTTTTTGGTGAAGAGGAATTAGAGGAGGAAGATCAAGTAATGGATGATAACATTCCAGATCACACTGATGGTGTGGCCAACAACAATGGCCAGCCTCAGAGAAGAGTCTTAGCCTCCTACACTATCTCCAACCCAAAGAATTGTGGGAGTAGCATCCTAACCCCCAATGTCAATGCCAATAACTTTGAACTCAAGCCTCAATTGATTATCCTGGTTCAAAACAATTTTCAATATGGAAGAAGTGCTGCTGAAGATCCAAACCAACACCTCTCTATGTTTTTGAGAATCTGTGACACTGTCAAAACCAATGGAGTCAACCCTGACATCTATAAGCTTCTTTTATTCCCATTTTCACTGAGAGACAAAGCCACACATTGGTTAGAAACCTTCCCTAAGGAGAGCATTACCAGCTGGGATGATTTCGTTAGCAAATTTCAAGCCAAATTCTATCCACCTCAAAGAGTCATCAAGCTAAAAACTGATGTGCAAACCTTTAGACAGCAGGAAGGAGAGTCATTATATGAAGCTTGGGAGAGTTATAAAGCTCTAATCAGAAGATGTCCAGAAGGAATGTTCAGTGAATGGGTGGAGTTGCAGAATTTCTATGAAGGCTTGTCCTTACCTTCAAGGAAAGCTTTGGATTATTCATCAGGAGGATCTTTGCAAATGATGAAAACTGCTTAAGAGGCACATGATCTCATAGATATGGTGGCCAACAATGAGTATTTCTATTCCTCTGAAAGGCAAGCAGCTCCAAAGAAGGGTGTATTTGAGCTTAAAGGAGTTGATACTATATTAGCTCAGAACAAACTCATGCACCAGCAGCTCCAACAACAAATTGACACAATGTCAAAGAGAATGGATGGATTGCAACTTGCAGTAGTGAGCACGACTAACCAACCATCAGTGGTGTGGGGACAAGCAAGAGGAAAACTATGAAGAGCAGCAGCAAGAGCAAGTGCAATACATGCAAAATCAAGGGTCTGGATCAAATGACTTCCATGGGGACACTTACAACTCATCCTGGAGAAACCACCCCAACCTGAAATGGGGAGAAAGTCAAAACCAGCAGCCTTGGCAAAGAAACTCAAACCAAAACAACTTCAGAAACACAAACCATAAAAACCATCAAAACACTAACCAAAATCCATACAGAAAACCATAAAATAATCAACCCCAATCCAACTACTATCCACCCAACAACTCATCCACTAACCAAAATAACTACCATTCACCATCAACATCCCATAATCAACCACAACCACCCCAAGAATCTCAAAGGATCTCCAACCTGGAGATATTAATGGAGAAGATGATGAAACATCAAGAGCTAGCCAATAAGAACCATGAAGCTTCACTGAGGAATTTGGAAAGGCAAATTGGACAATTATCCAAGCAAATAGCAGCTGAGAGACCAACCAATACACTACCAAGTGACACCATTCCCAACCCCAAGGAAGAATGCAAAGCCATCCAATTAAGGAGTGGAAGAACCTTGGTAAACGACAAGAGGCCAGCTGATAAAGAAATAAACAAGAAGCCTGTGGAGAATGATAAGGCCAGCAGCAAGGAAGAAGTGACACTTAAAGACAAGCAAGACCAAGAGAAGATCAAGGAGAAAGAGGAACCTCAAGCTTCAAAGAAAGGAAAGCAAGCTATTGAGGAACAATCACAATGATAGAGGAAGGAGGAAAATACATACACTCCTTCCATTCCATATCCTCAAAGGTTCAACAGAGAGCTTAAAGATCAACAGTTCCCCAAGTTCCTAGAAGTGTTTAAGAAGCTAGAGATCAACATCCCATTTGCTGAAGCTCTGGAACAAATGTCTCTATATGCAAAATTTCTCAAAGAGCTCGTCAATAAGAAAAGGAGCTAGAATGAAAAAGAAACGGTAATCTTGACACAAGTATGTAGTGCAATGATCCTTGAAGGCATCCCACGAAAGCTCAAAGACCTTGGGAGCTTCTTCTTACCTTGTGCCATTGGTGACACAATCATTGACAAGGCACTGTATGATTTAGGATCCAGTATTAACCTCATGCCTCTGTCCATGATGAGAAGGCTATCTATAGAAAAAGTGAAGCCTACACACATGTCAGTGGAGCTAGTGGATAGATCTCTGGTAATTCCCAAGGGGTGATTGAAAATCTCTTGGTTAGAGTAGGAAAATTCATATTTCCAACAGACTTTGTAATCCTGGACTTAGAAGAGGAGGGGAATGATTCTATCATCTTGGGGAGGCCCCCTCTAGCGACAGAAAGAGCCATCATTGATGTTGAACAAGGAGAAATGACTTTGAGGGTAAATGATGAGAAGATCACTCTAAATATCTTCCAAGAAATACAGCACAATATCAAAGAGAAAAGCTGCATGAGGATTGAAGAGGAAGATATACATTGGGAAGAAAAAGCCAAGAAGACACTCCTCAGCTCACCTGTGAAGCAAGAGACAGACAGTGGAGAAGGAAAAGAGGGTAAGGAACATGAGAAGGCTAAAAAGAGAAAGCAGGAAGAGATTGAAGATTTGATATGTGGGGAGGAAGTGCCTGACATTAAATCTGATGTAAAGACAGAAGAGCCACCAAAGAAAGGAAAGAAGAACAAGAAAAGAGCTCTGAAAAGGTGGAAGAACAAAAGGATACCAACTGAAGGCAAATCCACGCACTGATGATTACTACACCATCAATAAGATACTCTCATTGGAGCATGTGGAGATTGATCATCAACGTACAGGAAGAAGGCTCACAGTGAGAGGAGACAAATTGAGGCACCACACTCATCAACCACCCTAACAAGGGACCAATGTCAAGCTAGTGACAATAAAAGAGCACTCCATGGGAGGCAACCCATGATTTAAGATTCTTGTTTTTGCCTTAATTTCAATAACTAATGGTTTTTCTAGCATAAGTTTGAGCTCTCATGAGTGGATTTGATAACGGCACACATCATTTTGAAGCATATGTTTGACTCCTAAGTTTGGTGTGCCTAAAGGCACTTTAAATTAGCTTTTCATGCATAAATGATCATAAAACCAACTTAAGGTATATACTCATTCATTCTATTTAAGTATATAGCCAAACATTAAGTTTGGTGTCTGCATATGCTATGAATTTTAAGAAATTCACTTTTACTCAAAAGCTCAACTTCATGAATAGATAAACCAGACATTGCATCACTTTCTGAGTTTATGGTAGTATAGTAGCAAATAAAATGTTCCTTATAATAAATATATCAATTATGACAGACATCCATTGGGTTTTATATGGATTACTTAGAAGAAAACAAGTTTGGTGTTCACCAAAATTTTGTTCAATCTCTAAGAAGCATGATTGCTTATTCATGAATGAAGAACACATAGCAACATTTTCTTTTTATATATATAGTACACCACCATTGTATGACATTTAGAAGTTTAAGCTCACAAATTGTTTTGTTCACGTGGATAGGAGTAAAGAAGATTGAGAAGGAGACAAAAGAAGGCATGCATGGACGGTCTTCCCAAGGAGAAAAAGCAAGTCACATGTGTATGTTTGGGAAGCACAATGTTGCATGGAATAAACACCTAGGAGGCCGAACCACATTCAGCCAATGGAGGAGCAATCCTTGTCTTCACTCATCTTCACATGCAGGCCGTCCATTTCATGGATCTTCAACAATGATTTGCTCAATCCTCACCATTCCTTGCCACATGACCGAACCAATGCTTCTCTCCAACAATGCCTTCCCTTCTATAAATTTGAAGTAGCACTCCTTAAACCACACACCTTTGCTTTCTTTGATAAATCCTCCACAAGATTTACATTGTTCTTCTCTCACCCAAAGACACCACACAGCACTTTACCTTCCATCCCTTCCCTCACAACCGTGCCTTAACCGAAGCCTATCTTCTCTTCTTCTTTCTTTCCTTCCTAACTCATGGCTTCATCAAGTTCCAAAAGAAGGAAAGGAAAGGAACCAGCTGTAGCCAAACCACCAACCTATGATACCAATAAATTTAAGTCTCAATTCCATGAATCAAGGTATTATAAGCTAATGGAATCAAAGAGAGATGGGGTTCAGACTGAAAGATGGAGAATATCCCATCATGAGAAGAATAGAGGCAGAGAGGAGATGGGAACTTTTGTGTGAACCTTTCACAGGCATCAGTGCAGTCATGATAAGGGAATTTTATGCAAACGCTGTGAGGACAAGCAAGGACAACCCTCCCTATAAGAGCTACGTTAGAGGGGTTGAGGTAGATTTCAGGCCACCATCCATTATGAGAGTCCTACAGATAAGGGTGATATCATATGGAGAACCTAGCTTTGAGGAAAGACTGCAGGGTGAGAATGACCTTGATGAGATATTAAATGGGTTATGTTTTGAAGGCAAGAACTGGGAAAGGGACTCAGAGGGAGCTCCAAGCCACTTGAATAGAATGAATTTCACACCAGAAGCCAAAGGTTGGTATGAGATACTGAGAAGATCCATCCTTCCTACTGCAAATACATCTGAGGTCACAATCAAGAGAGCAATCCTGACATATTACATACTTAGGGGAGGAGAAGTCAATGTCCCGCAGCTCATCGCAGATAGCATTCAAGAAATAGCTGAGGATACTGGTAAATCAAGTAGACTTGGTCACCCAAGCACTATTCTGAGGCTGTGCAAAAGAACAGGAGTACTCTTTGAGGATGAGAATACTGAGAAGGTAAAAGGAAGCACATGGGTCACCAAGCAAAGCATTGAAGGTGTCACTGATGAGACTGACAATCAGCAAGAGAGAAGAGCTCAAGGAAAAAGGAGGAGACTACAAGTGGAGGGGGAACAAGCTCCTAGTGCAATGGACCTGAGCCAGATGCAAAGAGCCACTGAAAAAATATCTCAACAATACATGAGAGTACAGGAACAACAACAGGAGCAATACTTGAGGCAACAAGAGTAGTATTTGAAGGATCGTGAGCAACAACAGCATTGGCAACAGCAAATGATGGAGAAGCAAGAAAACTTCCAGTTAAAGATATTGGAGCAACAGAGAGAGTTACAGGCAAAAATTCTTGAAGGGCAAGGGGAACAATCAACAAACTTTCAAGAATCATTCAACAGATTGTCCCTACGACAGTCCAAGTATAGGGAGTACACCCAAAATCTCTACCAATGGAAGAATATCTATCATACAATTGGAGAGCATAGGAACTTAGATAGAATGGCGTATGATATAGCAACTCAAGCAAAGTTGGACTATGTAGTTCCATAGCATGCCAGCATTGAACCAACAGATCAAGCCATTTGAGCAATGCCAAGAATTGGTAGACCATCAGAGAGCACTAGCCAATAAAAATACGGCACACATGCAACAAGGATTGAAGGATGCTGGGCTCTGGGGTCAGGTAGACCAAATTTGGGATCGAAGGTGCCCTGTTGAAGAACCCCAAGAAAGAAAGAAGAAGTCAAAGAGGAAGGGAGAATCCAGCAAAAGGAAAGAGCACGACAACTAGAGGTGGTAGAGTCCCTTTTATAGTTTTAATTAAATAAGGATGATGCATATCTGAAACATGATATGACTCCAAATATTTTATATTCTGCACTTTCATATCTTGAGTAGTTTTCTTGTTAGGATTTGCATTATGCTTGTTATCACTCATCTGCTCTAAATTCATGTTTTGTTTCCCTTTTTGCATCAATAAGAGAAAATTTTTGAAATAGAAAGTGATTGTCCAATGTGGTAGGAATTAGAATAAAGATTTGTGGTGGTAATTGCTTGATTAAGATGATAAGCTCAATAATAAAAGCTGCATAATAGAGTGTTCTTTGTAGTGTGAACTTGGTTGCTGTCATAAAACCTTTTATTAATAAACATCCCTGGTAATAAAGCAAAGTAAGAAAGAAAAATAAAGTAAAAGCCAAAAATTGGCAAAGAAACAAACAATAAGGCTAGACACCAATAGCTTGGACCTTAGGACATATGCCTGTGATGCTTTTTGTACTAGGATATGCTTGGATAATTAGTTCTGAGGAGTCTTTCAAAACTTGGTAAGTTGGATTAACTAATCCGAGAGATTACCAACCGAAAGTCTATCATCAAGAGCAACCTAGCTATAAAGCATTTAGTTATCCAAAGAGATGCTGGGCATCAATGTTCCTAAGAAGAATTATGAGCCAAGTGTCTGTAGTGAAGAAGTGTTGAGCAAAATTAAGCCAAAAGGCTGCTGCAACACTTGACACTAAGTTATCATTGAGAAATAAGCTTTCTAAGCAAAAGAAAGAAGGAAAAATAAAAAAGGGATCAATCAAAGAGCAAGGTATTATGACAGCAACTCTAGTGAATCCTCAAAGAAACATCTCTTATCTATCAGCAAGGAATAAGTGAGCTGCATTTTTTTGTCTGCATAAAACCCCATGGTTCAAATTCTATTATCTACTAAGGACCTATATACTTCTCTGTTCACTTCATTTCTTCTCATGTTTAGTGCTTTCTTGGGGACAAGCAAGGTTTAAGTTTGGTGTTGTGATGACAAGTCATCTTATGCTAGTTTTACAAGCATTTTTCATTAGATTCATTAGGTTTTATGCACTTTCTTGCACAATAAGTAAGTACTTGGAGTGGATTTTCATGATTATGTTGAATCAATCAAACATCATTTATTTTACACAAAATTATAGATTTTATGCTCGAATTAATTGATTTTATAAATGATACAAGATCTTGTGATTTTGGTGAGACTTTGATGTATTTGTTTGGTTGATGAATAGGTAAAAAGATAAAGGAAAAGAAGGAGAAAGCACAAATTAACTCAAACAGAGGAAAGAAGGATTTTGGGGCACACTTTGAAGTTTGAGCACGCTTTGGACCTTAGGCCACGCTTTTAAAAGCGTGGCCCATGATAGCAAAAGTGTTGCGTTCGAAGGGGCAGCGCTCAAAAGCTTAAGCGTAGTGTTCACTTTAGTGAACGTTTTCAAGTGCTCCGTCAAGATGCACCAAATGGTGTAACAATCATCAAGGGTAGCGTTCAAGAATGTGAACACTATGTTCACTATCCCTCACTTTTTCGAGCTTAGAACCAAGGAAAGCTGGGCGCGCACGAAGCAAACCAAGTGTAGCGTTCCAAGAAGTGAATGCTACGTTCACTATTCCTACCTTTCTCGTGACTCTTTGGCAAGGGAGCAAGGCTCAGCTAGGAAGTGTTCAAAGGAGGGAACGGAGCACTCAAGGAAGCCAAGCATGCGCACCAAAGAGCTAGGCAAGGAGGATTGGCACCAAGGAGGCAGCGTTTGGAAAAGGCAACGTAGCACTCCCTTTGTGTAACTTTTTCGTGCTTCAAGCCTTGGGGAGGAAGACTCATCAAGTATAGCATTCACAATTTGAACATAGCGTTCAAAGATTGAACGCTAGGCAAGGAGGCTTAGCACATGACAAGGCACACAAGGCTAAGTGAACGCAACGTTCACTACTCAAAACGGAGCGCTCCCCTGGAGCATACCCCCAACCCATTTTCAATGAAATGCCACCCGGATCCATTGCTTCTTCAAATCCGAAATCAAAAGGCCCACTCCAAGCTTTAAAAGACCAAAATAGAAAGTGTATATATAGGAGTTAATTTGATTTGTAGAGAACCTTTAGCTCATTTTAGTTTTCTCACTTTTAATTTTCATTTGTTTTGAATTTGGAGAATTGGGATTGGATCTAATTTGCTTTCTGTTTTCATTTTCTTTCTTCTGCAACTCTACTTTCTGTTTTGAGTTTTTGAATTGAGATTGAAGAGCTCCATTGATTCTTGATCTGAGAATCATCTTTGCTTTTCTTTCATATAGTTTTGGAAATTCGAGAATTGGATCTGAGCTTCTTTTGCTGTTTACATTTTTATTTCTTCTGCAATTTCTTTTCTGCTTGGTCAAGGGAGTAATTGAGATCTAGATCTGATTTTTGATCTCATTGCGCTTCTTCGATCTTCAATTTCTCTTTTAGAATTTCATAATTTATCTAAGTTTTCTTGCTGTTTGTTTCTTCAAGCAATTTTACATTTCTGTTTGGCTACTGAGCTGAATCTCTTCATCTCAGAGCTCTCTGATTCACTTTAGCTTGCATTTTCTTGTTCAATTCTGAATCCCAGTACCCAAATCCTTTTACTCTTCAAGCAATTTATATTTTTCAGCAATTTAGATTCATCAATTTACATTTCTTGCACTCTAAGTTTCTGCAATTTACTTTTCTTGCAATTTAAGTTTCAGCTCTTTTACTTTTTTGCATTTTAAGTTTCTGCAATTTACTTTTCTTGCACTTTAAGATTCAGCTAATTTTCATTCTGCAACTTTTACTTTCTTGCAATTTTACTTCTGTTAATCAAAATCACTCAAATTATCAAATATTCGCTTAACTAAATTCATCACCTACCTAAAATTGCTCAATCCATCAATCCCTGTGGGATCGACCTCACTCTTGTGAGTTATTACTACTTGATGCGATCCGGTACACTTGCCGGTGAGTTTTGTGTGGAATCGTTTTTCCCTCATCAAAAACCACCATTCCCACATCACCACTGCAGCACTGAACAAGCAGGACGAAACCACCATCCTTGTCAGGTGCAAGTGTCTCACCGTAACACTGCATAAGCGGGACAAAACCTCCGTCCTTGCCAATACCATCATTCATCATAATCCTCATTAACCAAAATCATCATCATAATCATAAACATAATCATAATCATCAATAACATAATCATCATCCTTAATCATAACCTCTTGCATATATCTCAATTTATTCAAATTCTCATCATAAGTTTCATATCAATCTCGCTTTTCATTGTGAGCCTCTAATTGAAACTCATTTTTCATTATCAATCTCATAACCGACTTGACCATCAACACAACTCCATTTCCTATTCTGCACACTTTAATATCCATTGGGTTAGGCTTAGGCCGTTAGGCATCTAATACAATACTCTAGACTTAAGGTCAAGGTTGGAAATTAACTCAGATACGACATTATCATCTATAAGCAACGTCAACCTAACTCAAACACATCATCTATTTTTTATTCATTCTCATCACATCATTGATTAATTAACAGATCAAGCTTTCATAACCTTCAAGTTCAACTTAGGATATAGCTAAAGTTACTTGATACTTACCTCGTCATTCTTTGAAATCACAAATTTGTAATATATTCTTTAAATAACTCTCTTTCTCTCAGCTCTTCTATTTAATTCCATTTAAATCTCATCTCACAATTCCTATTCCCAACTCTTGAGTTGATAATTAATTAACTTTTTAAATCTTTAATTAACAACTCTCTTTTCAAGTTAACTTTAATTACTGTATTTATTTTCTTCATTATTAATTAAGTAAGTTAACTCACCAATCAATTTCACCAAATCAATCACAATCATAAAGATTAATTTTATTTAACCAAGTTTTCAAACTAACTTCAAATTATCAATTCCTTTAAATTCAATAAAAATCCTCAAGACATAACTCTTTAATTAGAATTAATCAAATTAAAATTCGAGAGACAAACCCCAATCTTTATGAAAGTAGCACTAGTATCCGTAATTCTTATTATTCATTTTTATCCAAAATCTTATAAAAATTTCGGCAGATCTTCTCCTAAAACTCAGATTTTTCTTCCCTCCAAGCGTTCCATCCAAACCAAATATCTCTCAAACCATTCTCAGCCTTTCCAATACTAAACAATTTCTCAACATATAGAAATCAAATTTTCAATATCAACATATTTATTTTCTTATTTTAATTTATCTTGCAGTTATGAAATTTTCACACATTAGGGAAACAAATAATTTTTCCAAATTCTAAGGTTTTTTAAATAAATTAATAAATATTTTATTTACCAAAATAAATATTTTTAAGCTTTTTTACGAAAATACACTCTATGTCTTATTTCGTTTACAATGTAAAGGAAATAAGACTGAAAACGTGGTGGTCGTATGACGTTTACACACGTGTTGTGTAACAAGCTTATTTCGTTTACAGTGTAAATAAAATATGTGTAATATCATTTTGTTTACATTATAAATGAAATAAGACATAGAGGTGCCTATATATAGGAGTTTCATTCACAGCACAGAGAAGAACCTTGAACCGCACATTTCCTGAATTTTTCTCCCCCTTTTATCCTTCTCTAATCAAATTTACGACTTACTGCAAGATTATGGCATGCGCCGATCAGCACGATGTGGACATCAATAAGCTGAACACGACGTGGCATGTTGCCAGAGCTGTCGACTTTGAGGTTGGTCTTGTTCTTCGTTTAATGTTTATGTTAAACATGAAATGTGTTGCCATAGTATGGGTACTTTTATAGAAGTAGTGTGCAATAGATATTAGGAGTAGGAATATATTGTTCGGAATGGTTTGAATGACCCAGTATGATGTTAGGCATACTTTGACATGGATTTGGTAGTTAAATATTTATTTTAGTTTGTTTTCCTTTGATGTAGGTTACTAAGATTTTTTTTAACGACTTTAGTTATGAAAAAAGGGTTATAAAAAATTATTGGTAAACTTAATTACGACCGAATATGTAAAGGTTTGTATTTAGTCAATATAAAAATCCATGAATTATTAATTTTAAGTTGTTATAACTTAGATTAAGTTACTAAGTTGATGGTGCAGTCGTTGTTCCTTATTTTAGTAAATATTTTTACGTAATCTACGTTATGAATTAAATGAAAATGAAAGTTTTTGTTATTTGTTTAATTAATTATGTTTATTTACTTTAAATTAAAAGATGTTTGATCATTTAGTTATGAATTTTTTATTTAGATATTTTTATTTAAATTTAATTATATAAACTATATAAAC
>NC_029793.2:53944974-53961165 GCF_000816755.2 Arachis ipaensis | reverse complement strand
ATATAAACATTTATTAATTTAGTTATTCATTTAATAAGTAACCGGTTGTATTTAAATGATTTTACAATGTAGACGTATTTCTAGTTATTTGTTAACTTAATTTTATAATTCAATTTAAGTTGTTAAGTAAATGTCTGTTGGTAGGATAATGTAAACTAAAATTTTTATACTTTTATAGGCTAACACACTCCTGATTTGGATTTTTTATTGTTTACCAAATGGTTCACCTACTTCTACCCAAGCCATCTTGGCTAGTTTCACAAGCCTTTTCAGTCATTTTTACTTAGTTTTTTTGCATTTCTTAGGCTATAAGTAAGTGTTTGAATAAGAATTTCATGATTATCTTGATTCAATCAAACATTGTTAATTTTATGCATTATCATGAGATTTATGCAAGATTTATTTGATTTTTATGAAATGATGCAAATCTTATTATTTTGGCAAGGCTTTGATTTTACATGTTTATTTGATGGCAGGTGAAGAGAGGAAAAGAAAAAGCATAGAAAGAGGCAAGACAGAAGAACTTAGCGCTTATTTAGAGAACACTACACTCTCTAGTGACACGCATGCGTGCAAGACGCCTACGCAAAGGGCAAGCATTTTAGAAGATCCACGCGTACGCGTGCATGACGCGTACGCGTGGATATGATCAACGCTCGTTACAAAAGAGAGCGCTACGTTCTTTGAACCAGCACCTGCGACACTTTGAAAATTTGAATTGAAAATTTTCCACCGACAGGAACGCATGCCTGACGCGTACGCGTGGAAGTGGCGATTTAGAAGAATCACGCGAACGTGTGTACCAAGCAGCAACGTGGAAGTGGTTTTCTGAGGCCCACGCGTCCGCGTGGCTGACGCATATGCGTTGGAGAGCGTTCTTTGCAAAAGCGTTACACTCGAATAGGGAGCGCTATGAAGACGACGCATATGCGTGACAAGGTCTGCAAAGAGATACGACGCGCACATGTAAGTGACGCATAGGCGTCGATGTGCAAAAATGCAAGGGACGCACACGCGCTGAAGATGGGTACGCGTCGGTGAATGAGCGTGGCGCTCTCTTTGAGAACGCTACGTTCGCCTGAAGCTGCATGGAAGGACCTTTTCTGACCCACTTCAACAAAGGCCAAAAGGCCCACTCCAAGTACTTGATGACTGAATTGGAAAGTGTATAAATAGAGGAAATTTTTATTTCAATAGGAAGGCTAGCTGGCATATCTGGAAGGCCAGTGAGGCAGAGACCCCAATTGGGAAATTCTGCATTCTTTGTATTTTCCTTTTCTGCAATTTTCTCTGTTTTCTATTTCTTGAGCAATGATGAACTAATCCCCAAATTCATTAGGGGGAGGAGCTCTATTGTAATCATTATAGATCAATGAAATTCTTCTTCTTCTCAATTTGCTTGGGTAGCTATAGGATATCTTCTGTTTTGATTGTGAGTTATTCACTCCGGAAGGGGGTTTAATTCAATTGAATGTGGGTGTGAGCCTCGGAAGGAGAATCACCTACATTAAAATTAGAGCTCTATCCTTCACAATTCTCCTAACCAAATACCATTCGGGAGGAATTGAGGTTTTGAGAATTAGTGTGGCTTATAGATGAGAGAATGTGCTCTAACTCTTCTCATGACAATTAGATCAAGGAATTGGCAAGATTGATTGTGATTAGAGAGAATTGGATTGCCAAGGAATTGGGATCCAATTAATTTCAATCCGCCATAGATCTACTCATATGATTGAGAAAGCAGTTGAGACCCATTGATTCATGAAGGATTAGGATATCTCCAATCCCTGATGAATCATTTACTTTGATTTTCTGCAGTTTAGATCTCTCTGATTTCATTTCAATTTGAATTGTCCATTCTTGTTTTGAATTCCAGCACCCAATTTCCTTTATTATTCATGCAATTTAAGTTTCCCTGCAATTGAGATTCTGCAATTCTACTTTCTTGCACTTTAAAATTCAGTTATTTACATTTCTTGCAATTTAAATTTTCAGCTCCTTTAGTTTCTTGCTCTCTAAGTTTCAGTCATTTAATTCTCCTGTAATTTAAGATTCTGTCATTTACATTCTGCACTTTATGTTTTCCAGCAATTTACATTTTGTTACACGATTTTCACTCAAATCATCAATTGTCTACTTAACTAAATTCATCACCCAACTAAAATTGACTGATCCATCAATCCCTGTGGGATCGTCCTCACTTTCGTGAGTTTTACTACTTGATGCGACCCGGTATACTTGCCGGTGAATTTGTGTGGAATCGATTTTCCCTTATCAAGTTTTTGGCGCCGTTGCCGGGGATTGATTTAGATCAACAATGATTAAGAAGGTGATAATCTAGATTAAGAAATTTTCTTTTGTTTTTTCTTTTAAGCATATTAACTGTTTGACACATTGTGTCACCTAACCCTCTAACCATATTCTAACACTAGAATGTCCAGTTTTAATTTGGCTTGTTTGTGATTGTGCAAGTCATGGAGGATGAGGTGCATGACGAAGAAGTGACCAACAATGCCCAACCTGCAAGAAAGGTGTTGGCCTCTTACACTATCCCTAATCTTAGACACTATGGGAGCAGCATCCTCACTCTAAATGTTCATGCAAGTGACTTTGAGTTGAAGCCTCAACTAATCACCTTGGTACAAAATAATTGTGCTTATGGGGGTGGTCCTCTTGAAGACCCCAACCAACATTTGTCTATTTTCTTGAGGATTTGTGAAACGGTCAAGACAAATAGAGTGCATCCTGACATCTACAAATTACTTCTATTCCCATTCTCCTTGAGGGGTAATGCTGCCCAATGGCTGGAAACCTTTCCCAAAGAATGCATCAACACTTGGGATGATTTGGTGAGCAAATTCTTGGCCAAGTTCTATCCACCCCAGAGAATCATAAGATTAAAAACAGAGGTGCAAACATTCACTCAAATGGATGGAGAATCACTGTACGAGGCATGGGAGAGATACAAGGCCTTGATCAGGAAATGTCCACCTGAAATATTTAGTGAATGAGACAGACTTTAGAATTTTTATGAGGGCTTGACTCTAAAAGCTCAAGAGTCCCTGGATTACTCTGCAGGAGGTTTACTACAGTTAATGAAGACAGCTAAAGAAGCTTAGAATCTCATAGACTCTGTGACCAATAATCAATACTTTTATGCTCATCAAAGGCAACGCCAACCAGCTCCCAAGAAAGGTATCTTGGAGCTTGAAGGTGTAGACACTATCTTGGCACAAAACAAACAGATGCATCAACAAATTCAGCAACAAATGGAGATGATGGCCAAGAGAATTGATGGAATGCAACTTGCTGCAGTGAATACACAAAGCCAATATCAAATCTCGCATGGACGAATCAATCTGAAGAAGGTTTTGGGACATTCAATTATGAGCAATAAGGCCCTGAGCAGGTGCAATACATGAATAACACCTCAAGTTTGTTCCAACATAACTTCCATGGTGATGCACACAATCCATCTTGGAAGACTCATTCAAACTTGAGGTGGGGTGAGCACCAGAATCAAGGACAAAGGGACTTCAACTCTAACAGCTTCAGCAACACAAACAAGCACAACCAACCCCCCACTAACAACAATTAGTACACACAACCACAGAACACCTCCCCAAACATCTCAAATAACCTCCACCAACAACCATCACATCCCACACAGCCAAATCTAGAACCTCAGAGAATCTCCAACTTAGAAATGTTAATAGAGAAACTCATAAAAACTCAAGAGATGGCCAGACAAGATCAAGAAGTAGCAAGAAAAGATCAAGCCATAACAAGCAAAAACTAAGAAGCTTCAATCAGAAATCTTGAGAGACAAATGGAACAAATGGCTAAACAAATCACAGAGATAGGTGAGAAGCAAGCAAATGCCTTCCCTTGTGCCACTGAAGACAACCCAAGAGACAAAGGAAAAGCTACAAAATGGGGGGAGTGTGATGAGCGGATAATTTATACGCTTTTTGGCATTGTTTTTTGTATGTTTTTAGTAGGATCTAGTTACTTTTAGGGATGTTTTCATTAGTTTTTATGTTAAATTCACATTTCTAGACTTCACTATGAGTTTGTGTGTTTTTCTTGATTTCAGGTATTTTCTGGCTGAAATTGAGGGACTTGAGCAAAAATTAGATTCAGAGGTTGAAGAAGGACTGCTGATGCTGTTGGATTCTGACCTCCCTGCACTCAAAGTAAATTTTCTGGAGCTACAGAATTCAAAATGGCGCGCTTCCAATTGCGTTGGAAAGTAGACATCCAGGGCTTTCCAGAAATATATAATAGTCTATACTTTGGGCGAGTTTAGATGACGTAAAAGGGCGTTTAACGCCAGTTCTATGCTGCTGTCTGGAGTTAAACGCCAGAAACAAGTCACAAACCAGAGTTGAACGCCAGAAATACGTTACAACCTGGCGTTCAACTCCAGAAAGAGCCTATGCACGTGTAACATTCAAGTTCAGCCCAAGCACACAACAAGTGGGCCCCGGAAGTAGATTTATGCATCAATTACTTACTTCTGTAAACCCTAGTAGCTAGTTTATTATAAATAGGACTTTTTACTATTGTATTAGACATCTTTGGATCATCCTGGATTGTATTCTGATCCTCTGATCACGTTTTAGGGGGCTGGCTATTCGGCCATGCCTGGACCTTTCACTTATGTATTTTTAACGGTAGAGTTTCTACACTCCATAGATTAAGGTGTGGAGCTCTGCTGTTCCTCAAAGATTAATGCAAAGTACTACTGTTTTCTATTCAATTCATCTTATTTCGCTTCTAAGATATTCATTCGCTGGAAGGGATGTAGCCACTGACAACGGTGATGCCCTTACATAAAGCCAGCCATGGAAAGGAGTAAGACTGATTGGATGAAGACAGCAGGAAAGCAGAGATTCAGAGGAACGAAAGCATCTCTACACGCTTATCTGAAATTCTCACCAATGATTTACATAAGTATTTCTATCCTTCTTTTATTACTACATTTCGAAAACTACATAACTATTTTATATCCGCCTGACTGAGATTTACAAGGTGACCATAGCTTGCTTCATACCAACAATCTCCGTGGGATTCGACCCTTACTCACGTAAGGTATTACTTGGACGACCCAGTGCACTTGCTGGTCAGTTATGCGAAGTTGTGAAGATATATTTAGACCATAGTTCTGTGCATCCATTTTTGGTGCCATCGCCAGGGAATCAATTTCGTACAATAATTCACAACCTGAGTAACAATTTCGCATACCAGAGTGCAAAGCAATCACAGTGGGAAGTGGGAAGACTATGGGAAAAGAAGCCATCATTCAGGAAGAACACAACAGAGAAGTTCTACAAGAAGAGACAGAGGAGAGAAGTGAAGAGGATCAGAAAACCAAAAATGCACAAATCTCAAAGGGAGACAAGAACATCCTTGAACCACAGCTACAAGAGAAGAAGGAAGTGGTGAAGCCATATATCCACAAACTTCTATACCCTCAAAGGTTCAAGAAAGAAAACGAGGATAAGCAATACTCAAAATTCTTGGACATATTCAAGACACTCAGCATCAATATTCCTTTCTTAGAAGCACGTGAACAGATGCCATTATATGCCAAATTTATGAAAGAAGTTATAACAAAGAAGAGATCCTTGAAAGAAGGAAAAATTATTGAGATGACAATGGAGTGTAGTGCTATTCTCCAAAGAGGTTTACCAGAGAAGAAGGATGATCCTGGACATTTTTATATGCCCTGCACCATAGGAAGCATAACTATTGAAAAATTATTCTGTGACCTTGGTGCAAGCATAAACTTGATGCCTCTGTCTCTCATGAGGAAACTTCAAATTCTTGAGCTGAAATCCAATCGAATAGCTCTCCAAATGGCTGACAAATCCATTAAGCAAGCACTAGGAGTTGTGGAGAATGTGTTGGTAAAAGTGGGAAAATTCTTTCTCCCAGCTGACTTTGTCATCCTAGATATGGAAGAGGACCCTAACACTCCCATCATCCTGGGGAGGCCTTTCCTAGCTACGGGTAGAGCATTGATAGATGTTGAAAAAGGAGAATTATTGCTAAGAGTGCATGATGAGTACCTAGCATTTCATGTCTTCAAGACCTTACATGAGCCCACTCAAGAAGAAGAATGAACGAAGGATAAGGCCAGAGATCATAGCTTAAATGAGGCATTTAAGGAGTTAACTCCAAGGCTTCTGAAATCATGCTTGAAAGAATGAGAAATGGTGCAACAAACCAAAGAAGTCAAGGAGACACTAGATCCAAAATCCCCAGAAGAGATCCTTAAAAAGAAGCCCCCAGATAAAGAACCACTAAGGCATGAATTATCTTCTGAGAAAGGAAAGAAGAGGCCAAGAGGGTGGAAAAACAAAAAGATCCCTACTGAAGGCTTCTCACCAGGGGATAAAGTGATGTTAAACTACCAACCAATGAAAGTGTCTCCACAATTGTCTGAGTACTATACTGTGAACCGGATCCTTTCACTTGAACACTTAGAGATCAACAAAGAGGATACTGGAAGGAAGTTCACAGTAAGAGGAGAAAAGCTAAGGCACTATGATTTTCAGCCTCCATGATCTAAGGACAAGATGTCAAGCTAGTGACATTAAAGAAGTGCTTGTTGGGAGGCAACCCAACCGAAGATAACTCTCTTTTCTTTAAATATTTCAATAAGAAAGTTAAGTGGATTTATCTATATTTCAAGGAGCTAAGTTTGGTGTCGCAAACCAAAGTAATTGGGTGAATGTTGGATGCTAAGTTTGGTGTTCTACCAAAGATTTATAAAAAAACACATTGCACCCTCAGCATGACTAGTTATCAGCTCCAAACAATTAGAAAAACTACTTAACTATTGTTTGCTCTCTATTTTATAGTTTGTTTTCTTTAATAAAAGCACAAGGTTTCATGTACGTGATTAATCTGTTGCATAAGTGACATTGGCAAGGAACTAAGTTTGGTGTTCACACACCAAAATAAGTTCAAAATCCTACAAACATTCATGCATATTAACCATCTTTCAAGTGCTTGGGGGACAAGCAACTTCCAATAACTTTGCATGAATTCAATCAATCTCTTGGAAGAACTATGCACCATCATCCAAGGACACAAAGAAGGATACAAAAGCTATGGATGATAAGGACAAAGAAAAAACTAGAAGACATCACCAAGAGGTTGTATTGTTACTTAATTCCCTATGATTTGAAGTTCTTTAGTTGGAAGTCTAAATGTACCCCTACTGATTAGTTTAAGTTGTATACATTCTGTTTGTCTACTGTCTTTTTAATTATCAATTAAGTGTGCTAGTCTAAGTGTTTGCTTCATTTTCATCCTGCTTAAATGTATGCTTTGTCCCTGTTGCTTGAATAAAAGAAAAATTATTGTGAAACAGAGAAAGAGTAAAGGTCTGGTTTGATATGAGACAGAATAAGGTTATGTGGTGGTATGTGCTGGTTCAGTAGTTGATTTATGAATAAGGCTAGAGGTTGGCATGACTTCATGATATGAACTTGAGTTACATTCCATGAGATTTGACAATTGAAAGAGGTCCAGAATAAAAGAAAAAATTGCAAGAGAAAGAAACACAAAAAAAAAGTAAACAAGGCTAGGCACCAATGGCTTGAGATTTGGATATATGCCTGTGATATTTTTGTACAAGGATAAGCTTGGATAACTAGGTTCTAAGGGGTGCTTCATCACCCGGCAACTTGGGTTAACTAACCCGGGATAGCCAATTGAAAGTCCACCATCAAGAGCTACTTTGAGACAAAGCATTTAATGACCCAAAGAGGTGTTGGGCATCAATTTCCAAAGAACAAAACAAGCCAAATGCATGTGATGTGTGTGTGCAAAGGAGAGGCTTGAGCAAGTAAGCCCTTGGGGGTGCTTTAACACCTAGCATCTTGAACCAACTGGAGCGGGAATGTTGGCTGAAAGCTTACTCTAAAAAGTTTCCTTACCACATAGCATTAAGCCTCAGCCAAGAAAAAAAAAATCCCAAGCAATAACAAGTCTCATTTTTTTGTGTAATTAAAGTAAGGATCCAAAGGGATGTTGATGTCTCAGCCACAGAATAAAAATCACTAAAACTTACTCTAAAGAGCTGCTTTAACACATAGCATTTAGCCTCAGCAAGCAATAAAGCTCAATCAAAAGAAAAAAAGCCAGAAAAACTAAAGACCAAGCAATAATAGGTCTCATTTTTTTTTTGTAATTCAAGTAAGGATCCAAAGGAGTGTTGATACCTTAGCAACAAAATAAAAATTACTAGGGCACCATGCATGAAAACCCTATTAACCAGTATAGAATGTCTTCCAATAAAGGGCTTATACCTCTCTATGTTTTCATTCAATCTCCTTATGTTTTACTGCTTGCTTGGGGACAAGCAAGATTTAAGTTTGGTGTTGTGTTGACAAGTCATCTTAGGCTAGTTTCACAAGCCTTTTCAGTCATTTTTACTTAGTTTTCATGTATTTCTTAGGCTATAAGGAAGTGTTTGAATAAGAATTTCATGATTATCTTGATTCAATAAAACATTATTAATTTTATGCATTATCATGAGATTTATTCAAGATTTATTTGATATTTATGAAATGATGCAAATCTTATGATTTTGGCAAGGCTTTGATTGTGCATGTTTGATTGATGGCAGGTGAAGAGAGGAAAAGAAAAAGCATAGAAAGAGGCAAGACAGAAGAACGTAGCGCTCATTTGGAGAACGCTACACTCCCTAGCGACGCACACGCGTGCAAGACGCCTACGCGAAGGGCAAGCATTTTAGAAGATCCACATGTACGCGTGAATAACGCGTACGCGTGCATGACGCGTACGCATGGGTATGATCAGTGCTCGTTACAAAAGAGAGCGCTACGTTCTCTAAACGAGCGCCTACAACACTTTGAAAATTTGAATTGAAATTTTGCCAACGACGCGTACGCATGCCTGATGCGTACGCATGGAAGTGGCGATTTAGAAGAATTGCGCGAATGCGTGTACCAAGCAGCAGTGTGGAACTGGTTTTCTGAAGCCCACGCGTACGCATGGCAGACGCGTACACGTGGGAGAGCGTTCTTTGGAAAAGTGCTACGCTCGAATAGGGAGCGCTATGAAGACGACGCGTACGCGTAGGAGATGCGTACGTGTGACAAGGTCTCCAGAGAATGCAAGGGACGCGCACGCGCAGGAGACGCGTACGCGTTAGCGAATGAGCGTGGCGCTCTCTTTCAGAGCGCTACGTTCACCTGAAGCTGTGATACGCAAAATCGTGATTGTTCATTCCCCAGCTACAGCGCCAAAGACTTGGTGTGGAAGAACATGATCTCATCTTTTACACAAATCCACATAACTAACCAGCAAGTGCACTAGGTCGTCCAAGTAATAACCTTACGTGAGTAAGGGTCGATCCCACGGAGATTGTCGGCTTGAAGCAAGCTATGGTTATCCTTGTAAATCTCAGTCAGGCGGATTCAATTGGTTATGAGGTTTTGATAATTAAAATATAAATAAAACAGAAAATAAAATAGAGATACTTATGTAATTCATTGGTGGAAATTTCAGATAAGCGTCTGGAGATGCTTTGTTGCTTCTGAACTTCTGCTTTCCTACTGCCTTCTTCCAACCATGCGTTACCTCCTTCCATGGCAAGCTGTATGATCCTCTCAGATGAAAACAAATCCATATGCACTGTCATCGCACGACTAATCATCTGTCGGTTCCCGCTAGCATCGGAATAGGACTATTCTCCTTTTGCACACTGTCACTGCACCCAACATTCACAAGTTTGAAGCTCGTCATAGTCATCCCTTCCCAGATCCTACTCGGAATACCACAGACAAGGTTTAGACTTCCGGATCTTAGGAATGCTGCCAATGGTTCTAGCCTATACCACGAAGATACTAATCTTACAGACTCGGTCCGTGTATTAGATTTCCAAGAGAGTATACTCCAGCTGTCGTCCAATGACTACGTTGAACATCATGTAGACCACTTTGTGGTTGTCAGGAATGCGATCTTGGCTAAGCGAGTAACAAAGATTGGGTGATTGTCACGGGTCACCCCTTCATTCTGACTTAACTGAATTAAGAACAAGAGTATACCTTGGAGAAGAAGTAGGCGTGAATTGAAGGAAAAACAGTAGTAATTGCATTAATTCATGAAGAACAACAGAGCTCCATACCTTAATCTATGGGGTGTAGAAACTCCACCGTAGAAAATACATAAGTGAAAAAGGTCTAGGCATGGCCGTGAGGCTAGCCTCCAAACATGAATAATGGTCTATGATAGCATAAAACTCATCAAAGATAAAAGACCAGTCCAAAAATAAATCTCTAAAAGTAGTTTTTATACTAAACTAGTAGCTAGGGTTACAGAAAATGAGTAACTAAGTGCAGATAATGCAGAAATCCACTTCTGGGGCCCACTTGGTGTGTGCTCGAGCTAAGCATTGAAGCTTTTTCGTTCTTAGGCTTTTTCTGGATTTAAACGCCAGCTTTGGTGCCAGTTTGGGCGTTTAACTCCAATTCTGGTGCCAGTTTGGGCGTTTTACGCCAAGATATTTTAGTCTGACTTTGAACGCCAGTTTGGGCCATCAAATCTCGAGCAAAGTATAAACTATTATATATTGCTGGAAAGTCCAGGATGTCTACTTTCCAACGCAATTTAGAGCGCGCCAATTGGGCTTCTGTAGCTCCAGAAAATCCATTTTGAATGCAGCAGGGTCAGAATCCAGCAGCATCTGCAGTCCTTTTTCAGCCTCTGAATCAGATTTTTGCTCAGGTCCCTCAATTTCAGTCAGAAAATACTTGAAATTACATAAAAACACACAAACTCATAGTAAAATCCAGAAATGTGAGTTTTAAATAAAACTAATAAAAATATAATAAAAAGTAGCTAAAACAAACTAAAAACTATGTAAAAACAATGCCAAAAAGCGTATAAATTATCCGCTCATCACAACACCAAACTTAAATTGTTGCTTGTCCCCAAGCAACTAAAAAGAAAATAGGATAAAATAAAGAGAATGTACAATGAATTCCAAACTTATCAATGAACTTAGTTCCAATTAGATGAACGGGGCTTGTAGCCTTTTTGCCTCTGAACAGTTTTGGCATCTCACTTTATCCTTTGAAGTTCAAAAAGATTGACATCTATAGGAACTCAGAATTCAGATAGTGTTATTGATTCTCCTAGTTAGGTATGTTGATTCTTGAACACAACTACTTTATGAGTCTTGGTCGTGACCCTAAGCATTTTGTTTTCCAGTATTACCACCGGATACATAAATGCCACAGACACATGACTGGATAAACCTTTTCAGATTGTGACTCAGCTTTACTAGAGTCCCCAGTTAGAGGAGTCCAGAGCTCTTAAGCACACTCTTTTTGCTTTGGACCACGACTTTAACTGCTCAGTCTCAAGCTTTTCACTTGACACCTTCACGCCACAAGCACATAGTTAGGGATAGCTTGGTTTAGTCGCTTAGGCCAGGATTTTATTCCTGTGGGCCCTTGATGAGCGGATAATTTATACGCTTTTTGGCATTATTTTTAGTATGTTTTTAGTAGGATCTAGTTACTTTTAGGGATGTTTTTATTAGTTTTTATGTTAAATTCACATTTTTGGACTTTACTATGAGTTTGTGTATTTTTCTATGATTTCAGGTATTTTTTGGCTGAAATTGAGGGACTTGAGCAAAAATCAGATTCAGAGGTTGAAGAAGGACTGCTGATGCTGTTGGATTCTGACCTCCTTGCACTCAAAGTGGATTTTCTGGAGCTACATAACTCAAAATGGCGCGCTTCCAATTGCGTTGGAAAGTAGACATTCAGGGCTTTCCAGAAATATATAATAGTCCATACTTTAGCCGGGTTTAGACGATGCAAAAGGGCGTTGAACGCCAGTTCTATGCTGCAGTCTGGAGTTAAACGCCAGAAACACGTTACAACCTGGCGTTCAACTCCAAAAAGAGCCTCTGCACGTGTAACATTCAAGCTCAGCCCAAGCACACACCAAGTGGGTCCCAGAAGTGGATTTATGCATCAATTACTTACTTCAGTAAACCCTAGTAACTAGTTTAGTATAAATAGGACTTTTTACTATTGTATTTGACATCCTGGATTGTATTTTTGATCCGGTGATCATGTTTTGGGGGCTGGCCATTCGGCCATGCCTGGACCTTTCACTTATGTATTTTCAATGGTAGAGTTTCTACACTCCATAGATTAAGGTGTGGAGCTCTGCTGTTCCTCATGAATTAATGCAAAGTACTACTGTTTTTCTATTCAACTCAACTTATTCCGCTTCTAAGATATTCATTCGCACTTCAACATGAATGTGATGAACGTGACAATCATCATCATTCCCCCACGAACGCGTGCCTGATAACCACTTCCGTTCCACCTTAGATTGGATGATTATCTCTTAGATCTCTTAATCAGAATCTTCGTGGTATAAGCTAGATTGATGGCGGCATTCATGAGAATCTGGAGAGTCTAAACCTTGTCTGTGGTATTTCGAGTAGGATTCTGGGATTGAATGACTGTGACGAACTTTAAACTCGCGAGTGCTGGGCGTAGTAACAGACGCAAAAGGAGGGTGAATCCTATTCCAGTATGATCGAGAACCTCAGATGATTAGTCGTGCTGTGACAGAGCATTTGGACCATTTTCACAAGAGAATAGGATGCAGCCATTGACCACGGTAATGCCAGAGTTTTTGGCGCCGTTGCCTGAGATCACAATTTCGTGCACCAAGTTTTTGGCGCCGTTGCCGGGGATTGTTTGAGTTTGGACAACTGACGGTTCATCTTGTTGCTCAGATTAGGTACTTTTCTTTTTGTTTTATTTTCAAAATCTTTTTCAAAAATCAAATCTTTTTCATTTTTCTTATTTATTTTCGAAAATTCTAAAAGTATTTTTTAAAAATCTTTTTCTTATCTTTATCACATAATTTTCGAAAATAACATCATCAATTAATGTTTTGATTCAAAAATTTCAAGTTTGTTACTTACTTGTTAAGAAAGATTCAAACTTTAAGTTCTAGAATCATATTTTGTGATTTCTTGTGAATCAAGTCATTAACTGTGATTTTAAAAATCAAATCTTTTTCAAAACTAGTTTCAATCATATCTTTTCAAAAATATATTTTTATCTTATCTTTTCAAAATCATATCTTTTTCAAAAATTTGATTTTAAAATATCTTTTCTAACTTCTTATCTTCTTATCTTTTCAAAATTGATTTTCAAATTTGTTTCAACTAACTAACTAACTTTTTTTTTGTTTCTTATCTTTTTCAAAACTACCTAACTAACTCTCTCTCTCTCTCTCTAATTTTCGAAAATATCTCCCTCTTTTTCAAAAATTCTTTTTAATTAACTAATTGTTTCAAAATTCAATTTTAATTTATTTCTTCTTCTAATTTTTGAAAATCACTAACTCTTTTTCAAAAATTATTTTCGAAAACCTCCCCCTCTCATCCTCTTCTATTTATTTATTTATTTACTAACATCTCTTTCTCACTCACCAAAAATCCGAACTCCCTCTCTCTCTCTGAGTTCAGATTTTCTCTTCTTCTTTTCTTCTACTCTTCTTTTCTTCCACTCACCTAAGGGAACCTCTACACCTGGGCAAAAAGGATCCCTATTATTATTATTTTTCTGTTCCCTCTTTTTCATATGAGCAGGAGCAAGGACAAGAACATTCTTGTTGAAGCAGATCCAGAACCTGAAAGGACTCTGAAGAGAAAACTAAGAGAAGCTAAATTACAACAATCCAACAAGCACCTTTTAGAAATTTTCGAACAAGAAGAGGAGATGGCAGCCGAAAATAATAATAATACAAGGAGAATGCTTGGTGACTTTACTGCACCTAATTCCAATTTACATGGAAGAAGCATCTCCATCCCTACCATTAGAGCAAACAACTTTGAGCTGAAACCTCAATTAGTTTCTCTGATGCAGCAGAACTGCAAGTTTCATGGACTTCCATCTGAAGATCCTTTTCAGTTCTTAACTAAATTTTTGTAGATCTGTGATACTATTAAGACTAATGGAGTAGATCCTGAAGTCTATAGGCTCATGCTTTTCCCTTTTGCTGTAACAGATAGAGCTAGAGTGGGGTTGGACTCTCAACCCAAAGATAGCCTGAACTCTTGGGATAAGCTGGTCATGGCTTTCTTAGCCAAGTTCTTTCCTCCTCAAAAGCTGAGCAAGCTTAGAGTGGATGTTCAAACCTTCAGACAGAAAGAAGGTGAATCCCTCTATGAAGCTTGGGAGAGATACAAGCAACACGAACGCGTGCCTGTGCAAGCTGCATCCAACAGTACTCAAGAGGCATCTTCTGAAGAAGAAGCTTATGATCCTCAGAATCCTGCAATTGCAGAGGTGAATTACATGGGTGAACCATATGGAAACACCTATAATCCCTCATGGAGAAATCACCCAAATCTCTCATGGAAGGATCAACAAAAGCCTCAACAAGGCTTTAATAATGGTGGAAGAAATAGGTTTAACAATAGTAAACCTTTTTCATCATCCACTCAGTAACAGACAGAGAACTCTGAACAAAAATACCTCTAATTTAGCAAACTTAGTCTCTGATCTATCTAAGGCCACTGTAAGTTTCATGAATGAAACAAGGTCCTCCATTAGAAATTTGGAGGCACAAGTGGGCCAGCTGAGTAAAAAGATCACTGAAATCCCTCCTAGTACTCTCCCAAGCAATACAAAAGAAAATCCAAAAGGAGAGTGCAAGCCCATTGAATTGATCACCATGGCCGAACCTGTAAGGGAGGGAGAGAACGTGAATCCTAGTGAGGAAGACCTCCTGGGATGTCCAGTGATCAATAAGGAGTTTCCCTTTGAGGAACTAAAGGAATCTAAGGCTCAACTAGAGACCATAGAGATTCCATTAAACCTCCTTATGCCATTCATGAGCTCTGATGAGTATTCCTCTTCTGAAGAGAATGAGGATGTTACTAAGGAGCAAGTTACCAAGTACCTTGGTGCAATCATGAAGCTGAATGCCAAATTATTTGGTATTGAGACTTGGGAAGATGAACCTCCCTTGTTCACCAATGAACTGAGTGATCTGGATCAACTGACATTACCTCAGAAGAAATAGGATCCTGGAAAGTTCCTAATACCTTGTACCATAGGTACAATGATCTTTGAAAAGGCTCTGTGTGACCTTGGTTCATGGATAAACCTCATGCCCCTCTCTGTAATAGAGAAACAGGGAATCTTTGGGGTGCAAGCTGCTAAAATCTCATTAGAGATGGCAGACAATTCAAGAAAACAGGCTTATGGACAAGTAGAGGACGTGTTAGTAAAGGTTGAAGGCCTTTACATCCCTGCTGATTTCATAGTCCTAGATACTGCGAAGGATGAGGATGAATCCATCATCCTTGGAAGACCCTTCCTAGCCACAGCAAGAGTTGTGATTGATGTTGACAGAGGCGAACTAGTCCTTCAATTGAATAAGGACTCCCTTGTGTTTAAAACTCAAGGTCATCCTTCTGTAAACATGGAAAAAAGGCACAGTAAGCTTCTCTCAAAACAGAGTCAACCAGAGCTCCCACAGTCAAACTCTAAGTTTGGTGTTGGGAGGCCACAACCAAACTCTAAGTTTGGTGTTGAACTCCCATATCCAAACTCTAAGTTTGGTGTTGGGGAGTCTCAACAATGCTCTGAACATCTGTGAGGCTCCATGAGAGCCCACTGTCAAGCTATTGACATTAAAGAAGCGCTTGTTGGGAGGCAACCCAATTTTTATTTATCTAATTTTATTTTTATTGTTATTTCATGTTTTATTAGGTTCATGATCATGTGGAGTCACAAAATAAATATAAAAATTGAAAACAGAATCAAAAACAGCAGAAGAATAATCACACCCTGGAGGAGGATCTCACTGGCATTTAAATGCCAGTAAGGAGCATCTGTCTGGCGTTCAGACGCCAGAAATGCACAGTGAAGAAGAGCTGGCGCTGAACGCCAGAAACAAGCATCAGTTTGCCGTTTAAACGCCAGAATTGCATGCAAAGGCATTTTACATGCCTAATTGGTGCAGGGATGCAAATCCTTGACACCTCAGGATCTGTGGACCCCACAGGATCAACTCAGTATCTGTGGACCCCACAGGATCCCCACCTACCACCACTCACTCTCTTCCCTCTTCTCAATGTTCAATCTCTCTTCCCTATCA
>NC_029793.2:53838665-53944839 GCF_000816755.2 Arachis ipaensis | reverse complement strand
TTTTAGTCCGGAAAATGTAAGGTTGGCGTTCAACTTGCCAATGATGGAAGAGAACGCATGCCCCTACACAAGGAGAGTTAACTTTGATCAAAGGTTGGACCAAGTCCTCATGGACATATGTGTGGAAGGAGCTCAATGGAAGATTGACTCAAAAGGCAAACCGGTTCAACTGAGAAGACTGGACCATAAGCCTGTAGCTAGAGGATGGTTGGAGTTCATTCAACGCTCAATCATTCCCACTAGCAACCGGTCTGAAGTTACTATAAACCGGGCCATCATGATCCATAGCATCATGATTGGAGAAGAGGTGGAGGTTCATGAGATTATACCTCAAGAACTCTACAAGGTGGCTGACAAGTCCTCCACTATGGCAAGGTTAGCTTTTCCATACCTCATTTGCCATCTATGCAATTCAGCTGGGATTGACATAGAAGGAGACATTCCCATTGAGGAAGAGAAGCCCATCACTAAGAAAAGGATGGAGCAAACAAGAGAGCCTATTCATGGATCTCAAGAGACGCATGAAGAAGCTCATCACCAAGAAATCCCTGAGATGCCTCAAGGGATGCACTTTCCTCCACTTAAGTTTGGTGTTGTGATGAGCGGATAATTTATACGCTTTTTGGCATTATTTTTAGTATGTTTTTAGTATGTTTTTAGTAGGATCTAGTTACTTTTAGGGATGTTTTTATTAGTTTTTATGTTAAATTCACATTTTTGGACTTTACTATGAGTTTGTGTATTTTCTGTGATTTCAGGTATTTTCTGGCTGAAATTGAGGGACTTGAGCAAAAATCAGATTCAGAGGTTGAAGAAGGACTGCTGATGCTGTTGGATTCTGACCTCCCTACACTCAAAGTGGATTTTCTGGAGCTACAGAACTCAAAATGGCGCGCTTCAAATTGCATTGGAAATTCGACATCCAGGGCTTTCCAGCCATATATAATAGTCCATACTTTGGCCGAGTTTAGACGACGCAAAAGGGCGTTGAACGCCAGTTCTACGCCGCAGTCTGGAGTTAAACGCCAGAAACATGTTACAACCTGGCGTTCAACTCCAGAAAGAGCCTCTGCACGTGTAGCATTCAAGCTCAGCCCAAGCACACACCAAGTGGGCCCCAGAAGTGGATTTATGCATCAATTACTTACTTCTGTAAACCCTAGTAACTAGTTTAGTATAAATAGGACTTTTTACTATTGTATTTGACATCCTGGATTGTATTTTTGATCCGGTGATCACGTTTTGGGGGCTGGACATTTGGCCATGCCTGGACCTTTCACTTATGTATTTTCAACGGTAGAGATTCTACACTCCATAGATTAAGGTGTGGAGCTCTGCTGTTCCTCATGAATTAATGCAAAGTACTACTGTTTTTCTATTCAACTCAACTTATTCCGCTTCTAAGATATTCATTCGTACTTCAACATGAATGTGATGAACGTGACAATCATCATCATTCCCCTACGAACGCGTGCCTGACAACCACTTCCGTTCCACCTTAGATTGGATGATTATCTCTTAGATCTCTTAATCAGAATCTTCGTGCTCACGTAAGGTTTATTACTTGGATAACCCAGTGCTCTTGCTGGTTAGTTGTATCGAAGTTGTGAATGAAAAACGATTTATTAAGACGTGCGTACAGAGTTTTTGGCGCCGTTGCCTAAGATCACAATTTCGTGCACCAAGTTTTTGGCGCCGTTGCCGGGGATTGTTCGAGTTTGGACAGCTGACTGTTCATCTTGTTGCTCAGATTAGGTACTTTTCTTTTTGTTTTATTTTCAAAAAATTTTCAACAATTTTTCCTTTGTTTTCGAAAAAAAAGTAAAAAAAAATTCTTTTCAAAAAATTTTTATTTTGTTCTTCAGAATTTTTAAGAATGAATTCTAGTGTTTCATGAAGCATGTTGAAGCCTGAATGGCTGTAAAGCCATGTTTAAATTAATTTGGATTGGGGCTTCCAACCCATCATTATCAAGAGCAAGCTAGTTGTTGCTAATCTACCTGCTGCTGTTCCAGATCCAAAAGATTTACATGCTAAAGCTTGACTGGCTATTAAGCCATGTCTAACCCTCAGATTGGAGCTTTAGACTAAGAATACAAGATTCCTGGAATTCATATTAAAAATTTTGGAATCCTTATTTTCCTTTTTCAAATTAATTTTCAAAAAATCCAAAAAAAAAAAATTTTAAAAAATCATAAAAATAAAATATTTTGTGTTTTTGTTTGAGTCTTGAGTCAATTTTTAAGTTTGGTGTCAATTGCATGTTCATCTTGCATTTTTTGAAAAATTCATGCATTCATAGTGTTCTTCATGATCTTCAAGTTGTTCTTGGTAAATCTTCTTGTTTGATCTTGATGTTTTCTTGTTTTGTGCATTTTCTTGTTTCTCATGTGCATTTTTGCATCCATAGAGTCTAAGCATCAAAGATTTCTAAGTTTGGTGTCTTGCATGTTTTCTTTGCATAAAAAATTTTTCAAAAATATGTTCTTGATGTTCATCATGATCTTCAAAGTGTTCTTGGTGTTCATCTTGACATTCATAGCATTCTTGCATGCATTCATTGTTTTGATCCAAAATTTTCATGCATTGAGTCTTTTTCATGTTTTTCTCTCTCATAAAAAAAAATTCAAAAATCAAAAATATATCTTCCCTCTTTTTCACTCATAAATTTTGAAAATTAGATTTGACTTTTTTAAAAAATTTTAAAAATCTAGTTGTTTTTATGAGTCAAATCAAATTTTCAATTTAAAAATCTTATCTTTTTCAAAAATCAAATCTTTTTCATTTTTCTTATTTATTTTCGAAAATTCTAAAAATATTTTTCAAAAATCTTTTTCTTATCTTTATCACATAATTTTCGAAAATAACATCATCAATTAATGTTTTGATTTAAAAATTTCAAGTTTGTTACTTACTTGTTAAGAAAGATTCAAACTTTAAGTTCTAGAATCATATTTTGTGATTTCTTGTGAATCAAGTCATTAACTGTGATTTTAAAAATCAAATCTTTTTCAAAACTAATTTCAATCATATCTTTTCAAAAATATATTTTTATCTTATCTTTTCAAAATCAT
Source organism: Arachis ipaensis (assembly GCF_000816755.2). Taxonomy (NCBI): domain Eukaryota; kingdom Viridiplantae; phylum Streptophyta; class Magnoliopsida; order Fabales; family Fabaceae; genus Arachis; species Arachis ipaensis. The sequence continues at coordinate 53,941,765 of NC_029793.2, read as the reverse complement.
ATCTTTTACAAAAATTTGATTTTAAAATATCTTTTCTAACTTCTTATCTTCTTATCTTTTCAAAATTGATTTTCAAATTTGTTTCAACTAACTAACTAACTTTTTTTTTGTTTCTTATCTTTTTCAAAACTACCTAACTAACTCTCTCTCTCTCTCTAATTTTCGAAAATATCTCCCTCTTTTTCAAAAATTCTTTTTAATTAACTAATTGTTTCAAAATTCAATTTTAATTTATTTCTTCTTCTAATTTTTGAAAATCACTAACTCTTTTTCAAAAATTATTTTCGAAAACCTCCCCCTCTCATCCTCTTCTATTTATTTATTTATTTACTAACATCTCTTCCTCACTCACCAAAAATCCGAACTCCCTCTCTCTCTCTGAGTTTAGATTTTCTCTTCTTCTTTTCTTCTACTCTTCTTTTCTTCCACTCACCTAAGAGAACCTCTACACCTGGGCAAAAAGGATCCCTATTATTATTATTTTTCTGTTCCCTCTTTTTCATATGAGCAGGAACAAGGACAAGAACATTCTTGTTGAAGCAGATCCAGAACCTGAAAGGACTCTGAAGAGGAAACTAAGAGAAGCTAAATTACAACAATCCAGCAAGCACCTTTCAGAAATTTTCGAACAAGAAGAGGAGATGGCAGCCGAAAATAATAATAATACAAGGAGAATGCTTGGTGACTTTATTGCACCTAATTCCAATTTACATGGAAGAAGCATCTCCATCCCTACCATTGGAGCAAACAACTTTGAGCTGAAACCTCAATTAGTTTCTCTAATGCAGCAGAACTGCAAGTTTCATGGACTTCCATCTGAAGATCTTTTTCAGTTCTTAACTAAATTTTTGCAGATCTGTGATACTATTAAGACTAATGGAGTAGATCCTGAAGTCTACAGGCTCATGCTTTTCCCTTTTGCTGTAAGAGATAGAGCTAGAGTGTAGTTGGACTCTCAACCCAAAGATAGCCTGAACTTTTGGGATAAGCTGGTCACGGCTTTCTTAGCCAAGTTCTTTCCTTCTCAAAATCTGAGCAAGCTTAGAGTGGATGTTCAAACCTTCAGACAGAAAGAAGGTGAATCCCTCTATGAAGCTTGGGAGAGATACAAGCAACTGACCAAAAAGTGTCCTTCTGACATACTTTCAGAATGGACCATCCTGGATATATTCTATGATGGTCTGTCTGAATTAGCTAAGATGTCATTGGATACTTTTGCAGGTGGATCCATTCACCTAAAGAAAATGCCTGCAGAAGCTCAAGAACTTATTGACATGGTTGCTAATAACCAGTTCATGTACACTTCTGAGAGGAATCTTGTGAGTAATGGGACGCCTCAGAAGAAGGGAGTTCTTGAAATTGATACTCTGAATGCCATATTGGCTCAGAATAAAATATTGACTCAGCAAGTCAATATGATTTCTCAGAGTCTGAATGGAATGCAAGCTGCATCCAACAGTACTCAAGAGGCATCTTCTGAAGAAGAAGCTTATGATCCTGAGAATCCTGCAATTGAAGAGGTGAATTACATGGGTGAACCATATGGAAACACCTATAATCCCTCATGGAGAAATCACCCAAATCTCTCATGGAAGGATCAACAAAAGCCTCAACAAGGCTTTAATAATGGCGGAAGAAATAGGTTTAACAATAGTAAACCTTTTCCATCATCCACTCAGCAACAGACAGAGAACTCTGAACAAAAATACCTCTAATTTAGCAAACTTAGTCTCTGATCTATCTAAGGCCACTGTAAGTTTCATGAATGAAACAAGGTTCTCCATTAGAAATTTGGAGGCACAAGTGGGCCAGCTGAGTAAAAGGATCACTGAAATCCCTCCTAGTACTCTCCCAAGCAATACAGAAGGAAATCCAAAAGGAGAGTGCAAGGCCATTGAATTGATCACCATGGCCGAACCTGTAAGGGAGGGAGAGGATATGAATCCCAGTGAGGAAGGCCTCCTGGGACGTCCAGTGATCAATAAGGAGTTTTCCTTTGAGGAACCAAAGGAATCTGAGGCTCAACTTGAGACCATAGAGATTCCATTAAACCTCCTTATGCCATTCATGAGCTCTGATGAGTATTCCTCTTCTGAAGAGAATGAGGATGTTACTAAGGAGCAAGTTACCAAGTACCTTGGTGCAATCATGAAGCTGAATGCCAAATTATTTTGTATTGAGACTTGGGAAGATGAACCTCCCTTGTTCACCAATGAACTAAGTGATCTGGATCAACTGACATTGCCTCAGAAGAAACAGGATCCTGGAAAGTTCCTAATACCTTGTACCATAGGTACAATGATCTTTGAAAAGGCTATGTGTGACCTTGGTTCAGGGATAAACCTCATGCCCCTCTCTGTAATAGAGAAATTAGGAATCTTTGGGGTGCAAGCTGCTAAAATCTCATTAGAGATGGCAGACAATTCAAGAAAACAGGCTTATGGACAAGTAGAGGACGTGTTAGTAAAGGTTGAAGGCCTTTACATCCCTGCTGATTTCATAGTCCTAGATACTGGGAAGGATGAGGATGAATCCATCATCCTTGGAAGACCCTTCCTAGCCACAGCAAGAGCTGTGATTGATGTTGACAGAGGCGAACTAGTCCTTCAATTGAATGAGGACTCCCTTGTGTTTAAAACTCAAGGTCATCCTTCTGTAAACATGGAAAAGAGGCACAGTAAGCTTCTCTCAAAACAGAGTCAACCAGAGCCCCCACAGTCAAACTCTAAGTTTGGTGTTGGGAGGCCACAACCAAACTCTAAGTTTGGTGTTGAACTCCCATATCCAAACTCTAAGTTTGGTGTTGGGGAGTCTCAACAATGCTCTGATCATCTGTTAGGCTCCATGAGAGCCCACTGTCAAGCTATTGACATTGAAGAAGCGCTTGTTGGGAGGCAACCCAATTTTTATTTATCTAATTTTATTTTTATTGTTATTTCATGTTTTATTAGGTTCATGATCATGTGGAGTCACAAAATAAATATAAAAATTGAAAACAGAATCAAAAACAGCAGAAGAAAAATCACACCCTGGAGGAGGATCTCACTGGCGTTTAAACGCCAGTAAGGAGCATCTGTCTGGCGTTCAATGCCAGAACAGAGCATGTTTCTGGCGTTGAACGCCAGAAACAAGCAGCATCCTGGCATTCAAACGCCAGAAATGCACAGTAAAGAAGAGCTGGCGCTGAACGCCAGAAATAAGCATCTGGCTGGCGTTCAACGCCAGAAATATGCTGTATCTGGGTATTGAACGCCCAGAACAAGCATCAGTTCGGCGTTTAAACGCCAGAATTGCATGCAAAGGCATTTTACATGCCTAATTGGTGCAGGGATGCAAATCCTTGACACCTCAGGATCTGTGGACCCCACAGGATCCCCACCTACCACCACTCACTCTCTTCCCTCTTCTCAATGTTCAATCTCTCTTCCCTATCACCACTCACATCCATCCACTCTTCCCCATAAACCTACCTCATAAACTCCACCTACCTTCAAAATTCAAAATCAATTTCCCACCCAAACCCACCCATATGGCCGAACCTTAACCCCCCTCCCTTCCCTATATAAAACCCTCCATTCTTCTTCATTTTCACACAACACAATCCTCTCTTCCCCTTCTTGGCCGAATACACCTCTCCCTCCTCTCCTCCATATTTTCTTCTTCTTCTTCATCTATTCTTTCTTCTCTTGCTCGAGGGCGAGCAATATTCTATGTTTGGTGTGGTAAAAGCATAAACTTTTTGTTTTTCCATTACCATTGATGGCACCCAAGACCGGAGAATCCTCTAGAAAAGGAAAAGGGAAGACAAAAGCTTCCACCTCCGAGCCATGGGAGATGGAAAGATTCATCTCCAAAGCTCATCAAGACCACTTCTATGATGTTGTGGCCAAGAAGAAGGTGATCCCTGAGGTCCCTTTCAAACTCAAGAGAAATGAGTATCCAGAGATTCGACATGAGATCCATAGAAGAGGTTGGGAAGTTCTAACAAACCCCATCCAACAAGTCGGAACTCTAATGGTTCAAGAGTTCTATGCTAATGCATGGATCACAAGGACCCATGATCAAAGTAAGAACCCGAACCCAAAGAATTATCTCACCATGGTTCGGGAGAATTACTTAGATTTTAGTCCGGAAAATGTAAGGTTGGCATTCAACTTGCCAAATATGGAAGAGAACGCACGCCCCTACACAAGGAGTGTCAACTTTGATCAAAGGTTGGACTAAGTCCTCATGGACATATGTGTGGAAGGAGCTCAATGGAAGATTGACTCAAAAGGCAAGCCAGTTCAACTAAGAAGATTGGACCTCAAGCCTGTGGCTAGAGGATGGTTGGACCAAAACTATTCAAGAGGCAAAAAGCCACAAGTCTCGCTCATCTGATTGGAGCTATGTTTCATTGATAGTTTGGAATTTATAGTATATTCTCTTATTTTTATCCTATTTGATTTTAAGTTGCTTGGGGCCAAGCAACAATTTAAGTTTGGTGTTGTGATGAGCGGATAATTTATACACTTTTTGGCATTGTTTTTAGTATGTTTTTAGTAGGATCTAGTTACTTTTAGGGATGTTTTTACTAGTTTTTATGTTAAATTCACATTTCTGGACTTTACTATGAGTTTGTGTATTTTTCTGTGATTTCAGGTATTTTCTGGCTGAAATTGAGGGACTTGAGCAAAAATCAGATTCAGAGGTTGAAGAAGGACTACTGATGCTGTTGGATTCTGACCTCCCTGCACTCAAAGTGAATTTTCTGGTGTTACAGTACTCAAAATGGCGCGCTTCCAATTGCGTTGGAAAGTAGACATCTAGGGCTTTCCAGCAATATATAATAGTCCATACTTTGGCCGAGTTTAGATGACGCAAAAGGGCGTTGAACGCCAGTTCTATGCTGTAGTCTGGAGTTAAACGCCAGAAACACGTTACAACCTGGCGTTCAACTCCAGAAAGAGCCTCTGCACGTGTAACATTCAAGCTCAGCCCAAGCACACACCAAGTGGGCCCCGGAAGTGGATTTATGCATCAATTACTTACTTCTGTAAACCCTAGTAACTAGTTTAGTATAAATAGGACTTTTTATTATTGTATTTGACATCCTGGATTGTATTTTTGATCCAGTGATCACGTTTTGGGGGCTGGCCATTCGGCCATGCCTGGACTTTTCACTTATGTATTTTCAACGGTAGAGTTTCTACACTCCATAGATTAAGGTGTGGAGCTCTGCTGTTTGACAAGCATTTGGACCATTTTCACAAGAGGATAGGATGCAGCCATTGACCATGGTGATCCCTCCAGATGATTAGCCATGCAGTGACAGCGCATCGGACCATTTTCACAGAGAGGATGAAAAGTAGCCATTGACAATGGTGATGTCCTTACATAAAGCCAGCCATGGAAAGGAGTAGGATTGATTGGATGAAGACAGTAGGAAAGCAGAGGTTCAGAGGAACGAAAGCATCTCTATACGCTTATCTGAAATTCTCACCAATGAATTACATAAGTATTTCTATCCTATTTTATTTATCTTTTAATTATCTAATTATCTAATCCAATCACATTTGAATCCGCCTGACTGAGATTTACAAGATGACCATAGCTTGCTTCATACCAACAATCTCCGTGGGATCGACCCTTACTCACGTAAGGTTTATTACTTGGACGACCTAGTAAACTTGCTGGTTAGTTGTATCGAAGTTGTGAATGAAAAACGATTTATTAAGACGTGCGTACAGATTTTTTGGCGCCGTTGCCTGAGATCACAATTTCGTGCACCAGCCCTCCTATCCATTAATGCTCAAAGTCTTGGATCCTTTTTTTATTACCCTTTCCTTTTGGTTTAAAAGGCTATTGGCTTTTTCTGCTTGCTTTTTCTTTTTCTTTTCCCTTTTTTTTTGCCACTTCTTTTTTTTCTGCAAGCTTTTCACTGCTTTTTCTTGCTTCAAGAATCAATTTTATGATTTTTCAGATTATCAATAATATTTCTCCTTTTTTTTCATTATTCTTTTAAGAGACAACAATTTTAACATTCATAAACAACAAATTCAAAACTATGCACGGTTCAAGCATTCATTCAGAAAACAAAAGGATTCATAGGACATTCACAGCTTTAAGACATAGACGCTAGACACTAATGATCATGTAATAAAGACACAAACATAAATAAAACTTAGGGCATAGGAAACGAAAAACAGAAAATAAAGAACAAGAAAATTAAAGAACGGGTTCACCTTAGTGATGGCGGCTAGTTTTTCCTCTTGAAGATCTTATGGAGTGCTTGAGCTCCTCTATGTCTCTTCCTTGCCTTTGTTGCTCCTCCCTCATGGCTCTTTGGTCCTCTCTAATTTCATGGAGGAGGATGGAATGTTCTTGGTGCTCCATCCTTAGTTGTCCCATGTTGGAACTCAATTCTCCTAGGGAGGTGTTGATTTGCTCCCAATAGTATTGTGGAGGAAAATGCATCCCCTGAGGCATCTCAGGGATTTCATGATGAGGAATTTCCTCATGCTCTTGTTGAGGTCCATGAGTGGGCTCTCTTGTTTGCTCTATCCTTTCCTTAGTGATGGGCTTGTCCTCTTCAATAAGGATGTCTTCCTCTATGACAATTCCGGCTAAACTGCATAGGTGACAAATGAGAGATGAGGAAAGGCTAACCTTGCCAAAGTGGAAGACTTGTCCGCCACCTTGTAGAGTTCTAAGGATATGATCTCATGAACTTCTACTTCCTCTCCAATCCTGATACTATGGATCATGATAGCCCGGTCTATTATAACTTCAGACCGGTTGCTAGTAGGAATGATAGAGAATTGGATGAACTCCAACCATACCCTAGCCACGGGCTTGAGGTCAAGCCTGCTTAGTTAAACCGGCTTGCCTCTTGAGTCTCTCTTCCATTGAGCGCCTTCCACACAAATGTCCATGAGGACTTGGTCCAACCTTTGATCAAAGTTGACCCTTCTAGTGAAAGGGTGAGGATCTCCTTGCATCATTGGCAAGTTGAATGCTAACCTCACATTTTCTGGACTAAAATCCAAGTATTTCCCCCGAACCATTGTGAGCCAATTCTTTGGGTTCGGGTTCACACTTTGGTCATGGTTCTTAGTGATCCATGCATTAGCATAGAACTCTTGAACCATTATGATCCCGACTTGTTGAATGGGGTTAGTGAGAATTTCCCAACCTCTTCTTCGAATCTCATGTCGGATCTCCGGATATTCACTCTTTTTGAGCTTAAAGGGGACCTCGGGGATCACCTTTTTCTTGGCCACAACTTCATAGAAGTGGTCTTGATGGACCTTTGAGATGAATCTCTCTATCTCCCATGACTCGGAGGTGGAAGCAATTGTCTTCCCTTTCTTCTTTCTAGAGGTTTCTCCGGCCTTAGGTGCCATTAGTGGTTATGGAAAACAAAAAGCTTTAGCTTTTCCCACACCAAACTTAGAATGGTTGTTCGTCCTCGAGCAAAAGAAGAAAGAGAGGAGTAGAAGAAGAAGAAATGGAGGACATGGAGTAGTGGTTTGGGTTCGGCCAAGGGGGTAGTAGTGTGTATGTTGTGTGAAGATGAAGGTGGTAAGGAGGGGTATTTATAGGGTAAGGGGGAGAGGGTAACCGTGTATGAGGGGTTGGGTTTGGAAGGGAAATGGTTTGAATTTGAATGGTGAGGTAGTTGGGGTTTAATGATGGATGGATGTGAGTGGTGAAGAGGTTGTGGGAAAGAGGGTAGGATTTGATAGGTGAGGGGTGTTTGGGGAAGAGTGTTATGGAAAGCTGTGAAAAGGAGAGAAGAAGAAGTGGTGTAGGTGGGGATCCTGTGGGGTCCACAGATCCTGAGGTGTCAATGAATTTGAGTCCCTGCACCATTCTGGCATTCAAACGCCCATTTTGTGCCAATTCAGGCGTTTAACGCCAGCTCTGCTACCTTTCCTGGCATTAAACGCCACTCTGCTACCCATTTTTGGCGTCAAACGCTAGCCAGATGCCAAACAGCCCTTTCTGGTGTTAAACGCCCAGAGTGTTGCCCATTCTGGTGTTTAACGCCCAGAATGCTGCCAGGCTAGGCGTTAAACGCCCATTCTGCGATCCTTACTGGCGTTTAAATGCTAGTAAGCCTGTCCTCCAGGGTGTGCTATTTTTCATGCTGTTTTCCATTTTGCTTTCATTTTGCAGTTGTTTTTATGACTTCACATGATCATCAACCTAAAGAAAACATAAAATAACAATGGAAAATAAATATAATTAAATAACATTGGGTTGTCTCCCAATAAGCGCTTCTTTAATGTCAATAGCTTAACAGTGAGCTCTTATAGAGCTTCACAGAGATTTAGAGCTTGATGATGGCCTCCTAACACCAAACTTAGAAGTTGAGTGTGGGGGCTCTGTTTGACTCTGTATTGAGAGAAGCTTTTCATGCTTCCTCTCCATGGTTATAGAAGAAGATCCTTGAGCCTTAAACACAAGGTAGTCTTCATTCAACTAAAGGACTAGCTCTCCTTTGTCCACATTAATCACAGCTCTTGTTGTGGCTAGGAAGGGCCTTCCAAGGATGATAGAATCATCTTCATCCTTCCCAGTGTCTAGGATTATGAAGTAAGCAGGGATGTAATAGCCTTTAACCTTCACTAAGACATCCTCTACAAATCCATAAGCCTGTTTCCTTGAATTGTCTGCCATCTCTAGTGAGACTCTTGTAGCTTGTACCTCAAAGATCCTTAGTTTCCCCATTACAGAGAGGGGCATGAGGTTTATCCCTGACCCCAGGTCACACAGAGCCTTCTCAAAGGTCATGGTGCCTATGGTACAAGGTATTAAGAACTTTCCAGGATCCTGTTTCTTCTTAGGTAATTTCAGTTGAACCAGATCATTTAGTTCATTGATGAGCAATGGGGGTTCATCCTCCCAAGTCTCATTACCAAATAACTTGGCATTCAGCTTCATGATTGCTCCTAGATATTGAGTAACTTGCTCTTCAATAATATCTTCATCCTCTTCAGAGGAAGAATACTCATCAGAGCTCATGAATGGCAACAGTAAGTTTAGTGGAATCTCTATGGTCTCTATATGAGCCTCAGATTCCTTTGGTTCCTCATTAGGAAACTCCTTGGATGCTAGTGGACGTCCAATGAGGTCTTTCTCATTGGAAATCACTGCCTTTTCTTCCTCTCTAGGTTCGGCCATGTTGGTTATAGTTATGGCATTGCACTCTCTTTTTGGGTTCTCTTCTGTATTGCTTGGGAGAATACTAGGAGGGAGTTCAGTAACTTTCTTACTCAGCTGACCCACTTGTGCCTCCAAATTTCTAATCGAGGACCTTACCTCATTCATGAAACTGAGAGTGGTCTTAGATAGATCAGAGACTACAGTTGCTAAGTCAGAGTGGCTCTGCTTAGAATTCTCTGTCTGTTGCTGAGAAGATGATGGAAAATGTTTGCTATTGCCAAACCTGTTTCTTCCACCATTATTATTATTGAAGCCTTGATTAGGCTTTTGTTGATCCTTTCATGAGAGATTAGGATGATTCCTCCATGAAGGATTGTAGGTGTTTCCATAGGATTCTCCCATGTAATTCACCTCTTCCATTCCAGGATTCTCAGGATCATAAGCTTCTCCTTCAGGGGAGGCTTCTTTAGTACTGCCTGATGCTTGCATTTCAGTCAGACTCTAAGAAATCATATTGACTTGCTGAGTCAATATTTTATTCTGAGCCAATATGGCATTCAGAGTATCAATCTCAAGAACTCCTTTCTTCTGAGTTGTCCCATTATTTACAGGATTCCTTTCAGAAGTGTACATGAACTGGTTATTTGCAACTATTTCAATGAGTTCCTGGGCTTCTGCAGGCGTCTTCTTCAGATGAAGAGATCCATCAGCAGAGTGATCCAATAACATCTTGGACAATTCAGACAGACCATCATAGAATATACATATGATACTCCATTCTGAAAACATGTCAGAAGGACACCTTCTGATCAATTGCTTGTATCTTTCCTAAGCTTCATTGAGGGATTCACCTTCCTTCTGTCTGAAGGTTTGGACTTCCACTCTAAGCTTGCTCAACTTTTGAGGTGGAAAGAACTTGGCCAAGAAAGCATTGACCAACTTTTCCCAAGAGTTCAGGCTATCTTTAGATTGTGAGTCCAACCATGTCCTTGCTCTGTCTCTTACAGCAAAGGGGAAAGCATAAGTCTGTAGACCTCAGGATTAACCCCATTGGTCTTAACAGTATCATAGATTTGCAAGAATTCAGCTAGATACTGATGAGGATCTTCCAATGGAAGTCCATGAAACTTGCAATTCTACTGCATCAAAGAAACTAATTAAGGCTTAAGCTCAAAGTTGTTTGCTCCAATTGTAGGAATTGAGATGCTCCTTCCACAGAAGTCAAAAGAGGGTGCAATAAAGTCACCAAGCATCTTCCTTGCATCTCCACCATTGTTGTTGGGTTCGGCCATCTCTTCTACTTTTTCGAAAAATTTTGTCAGGTCCTCTCCAGAGTGTTGTGCTTTAGCTTCTCTTAGTTTTCTCTTTAGAGTCCTTTCAGATTTTGGATCAGCTTCAACAAGAATGTTCTTATCCTTGCTCCTACTCATATGAAAAAGAAGAGAACAGAAAAGAATAAGAATCCTCTATGTCATAGTATAGAGATTCCTTTATGTGAGTAGAAGAATAGAAGAGTAGAATGAAGAAGAGAGAAGATGAAGAATTTGAACACAGAGAGGGAGAGAGGGTTCGAATTATAAGAAGAAGAGAAGTGTTAGTAAATAATTAAATCAATAGAAAGAGATGAGAGAGAGAGAGAGAGAATTCAAATTTTAAATTAAAATAAAAGGAAATATTTTTGTTTTTATTTTAATTATTGGTTAGTATTCGAAAATATTAAAAGAAATAAAATAAAATTTAAATTTAAACAATTAGTTAATTAAAAAGGAATTTTGAAAAAGTGGTGAGGAGTTTTTGAAAATAAAAGAGAGAAAAGTAGTTAGCTAGTTTGAAAAAGATAAGAAATAGTAAACTTTTAAAATCAAACAAAAAGTCAAGTAGTTAATTGAAAAATATTTGAAAATAAATTTTGAAAGATAAGAAGTTAGAGAAGAATTTGAAATTGATTTGAAAAAGATATGATTGAAATTTATTTTGAAGAAGATTGAAAAGGAAATTTAAAAAGATTTGATTTTGAAAATTAAAGTTGATTACTTGACTAACAAGAAACTAAAAGATATGATTTTAGAATTTAAAGATTGAACCTTTCTTAATAGACAAGTAACAACTTGAAAAATTTTGAATTTAAATATTAAATGTTAGCATTATTTCGAAAATATGAAATTAAAAAAAGATAAAGATTTTGAAAATCAATTTTGAAATTTTTGAAAATAAAAAAATGAAAAAGATTTTATTTTTGAAAAAGATTTGAAAAAGATAGAATTTTTAATTTGAAATTTTGACATGACTAACAAGAAACAACTAAATTTTAAAAATTTTTTACCAAATCAATTCAAAATTTCAAAAATTATGAGCAAAATAAAGGGAAATATATTTTTTTTATTTTTGAAATTAATGAAAAAAGAGAAAAACATCAAACAGACACAAGACATAAGAAATTAAAATTAAAACAACTAATGCATGCAAGAACACTTTGAGTGTCAAGATGAACACCAAGAACACTTTGAAGATCATGATGAACACCAAGAACATGTTTTTGAAAATTTTTAAGAAAAGAAAAACATGCAAGACACCAAACTTAAAAATTTTTAAACTTTAGACACTAGTAATTCAAGAATGCATATGAAAAACAAGAAAAGACACAAAACAAAAAAAATGTAAAGATCAAACAAAGACAATCATCAAGAACAACTTGAAGATCAATGAAGAAACTCAATGCATGTGTTCTTCGAAAATTTAAAGAAAAAATCAAAATATGCAATTGACACCAGACTTAAAATTTGACATTTGACACAAACAAGAAATAGAAATTCCAGGAATCATGCAATGTTAGTCTAAAGCTTCGGTCCAAAAATTTAGACATGGCTAAATAGCCAGCCAAGCTTTGTGTGAAATCTTTGGTCCAAAAGATTAGACATGGCCAATGGCCAGCCAAGCTTCAGTGGAGCATTACGTACAACAGCCAAATTGATAGAAATCAAAAGGCTCCTGCAATGACAAATGAAAGCCTCGGTCCAAAAAAATTAGACATGGCTTAGCAACCAGCCAGGCTTCAACAGATCATGATGAAACTCTAGAATTCATTCTTAGAAATTCTGAAGAATAAAATAAAATATTTATTATTTTTTTTTGAATTTTTCAAAAATAAAAAGCTTAAAATTAAAATAAAATTACCTAATCTGAGCAACAAGATGAACCGTCAATTGTCCAAACCCGAACAATCCCTAGCAACAGCGCCAAAAACTTGGTACAGATTGTTCATTCCCTGGCTACAGCGCCAAAGACTTGGTGTGGAAGAACATGATCTCATCTTTTACACAAATCCGCGTAACTAATTAGCAAGTACACTGGGTCGTCCAAGTAATAAACCTTACGTGAGTAAGGGTCGATCCCACGGAGATTGTCGGCTTAAAGCAAGCTATGGTCATCCTTGTAAATCTCAGTCAGGCGGATTCAATTGGTTATGAGGTTTTGATAATTAAAATATAAATAAAACAGAAAATAAAATAGAGATACTTATGTAATTTATTGGTGGAAATTTCAGATAAGCGTCTGGAGATGCTTTGTTGCTTCTGAACTTCTGCTTTCCTACTGCCTTCTTCCAACCATGCGTTACCTCCTTCCATGGCAAGCTGTATGATCCTCTCGGATGAAAACAAATCCATATGCGCTGTCACCGCACGGCTAATCATATGTCGGTTCCCGCTAGCGTCGGAATAGGACCATTTTCCTTTTGCACACTATCACTGTATCCAACATTCGCAAGTTTGAAGCTCGTCATAGTCATCCCTTCCCAGATCCTACTCGAAATACCACAGACAAGGTTTAGACTTTCCGGATCTCAGGAATGCTGCCAATGGTTCTAACCTATACCACGAAGATACTAATCTCACAGACTCGGTCTGTGTATTAGATATCCAAGAGAGTATACTCCAGCTGTCGTCCAATGACTACGTTGAACATCATGTAGACTGCTTTGTGGTTGTCAGGCACGCGATCTTGGCTAAGCGAGTAACGAAGATTAGGTGATTGTCACGGGTCACCCCTTCATTCTGGCTTAACTGAATTAAGAACAAGAGTATATCTTGGAGAAGAAGTAAGCGTGAATTGAAGGAAAAACAGTAGTAATTGCATTAATTCATGAAGAACAGCAGAGCTCCACACCTTTATCTATGGGGTGTGTAAACTCCACCGTAGAAAATACATAAGTGAAAAAGGTCTAGGCATGGCCGTGAGGCCAGCCTCCAAACATGAACAATGGTCTATGATAGCATAAAACTCATCAAAGATAAAAGACCAATCCTAAAATAAATCTCTAAAAGTAGTTTTTATACTAAACTAGTAACTAGGGTTACAGAAAATGAGTAACTAAGTGCAGATAGTGCAGAAATCCACTTTTGGGGCCCACTTGCTGTGTGCTCGAGCTAAGCATTGAAGCTTTTTCGTGCTTAGGCTTTTTCTGGAGTTAAACGCCAGCTTTAGTGCCCATTTGGGCGTTTAACTCCAATTCTGGTGCCAGTTTGGGCGTTTTACACCAAGATATTTTAGGCTGACTTTGAACTCTAGTTTGGGCCATCAAATCTCGAGCAAAGTATGGACTATTATATATTGCTAGAAAGTCCAGGATGTCTAATTTCCAACGTAATTGAGAGCGCGCCAATTGGGCTTCTGTAGCTCCAGAAAATCCATTTCAAATGCAGCAGGGTCAGAATCCAACAGCATCTGCAGTCCTTTTTCAGCCTCTGAATCAGATTTTTGCTCAGTTCCCTCAATTTTAGTCAGAAAATACCTGAAATCACAGAAAAATACACAAACTCATAGTAAAATCCCGAAATGTGATTTTTAAATAAAAAATAATAAAAATATAATAAAAAGTAGCTAAAACATACTAAAAACTATGTAAAAACAATGCCAAAAAGGGTATAAATTATCTGCTCATCAAGATGCATGGAAGTACCTTTTCTGACCCACTTTAACAAAGGCCAAAAAGCCCACTCCAAGTACTTGATGACTGAATTGGAAAGTGTATAAATAGAGGAAAATTTGATTTCAATAGGAAGGCTGGTTGGTAGATCTGGAAGGCCAGTGAGGCAGAGACCCCAATTGGGGAATTCTGCATTCTTTGTATTTTTCTTTTCTACAATTTTCTCTATTTTCTGTTTTCTTGAGCAATGATGAACTAAACCACAAATTCATTAGGGGGAGGAGCTCTATTGTAATCATTATGGATCAATGAAATTCTTCTTCTTCTCAATCTGCTTGTGTAGCTATTGGATATCTTCTGTTCTGATTGTGAGTTATTCACTCCAGAAGGGGGTTTAATTCAATTGAATGTGGGTGTGAGCCTCGAAAGGAGAATCACCTACATTAGAATTGGAGCTCTATCCTTCACAATTCTCCTAACCAACACCATTCGGAAGGAATTGAGGATTTGAGAATTAGTGTGGCTTATGGATGAGAGAATGTGCTCTAACTCTTCTCATGACAATTAGATCAAGGAATTGACAAGATTGATTGTGATTAGAGAGAATTGGATTGCCAAGGAATTGGGATCCAATCAATTTCAATCTTCCATAGATTTACTCATATGATTGAGAAAGGAGTTGAGACCCATTGATTCATGAAGGATTAGGATATCACCAATCCCTGATGAATCATTTACTGTGATTTTCTGCAGTTGGTGCATGAAATCGTGATCGTTCATTCCTTGGTAACGGCGCTAAAAACTTAATACGCACGTTCATAATTTTAGTTCTTTTTCACAATTTTTATACAACTAACCAGCAAGTTCACTGGGTCGTCCAAGTAATAAACCTTACGTGAGTAAGGGTCGATCCCACGGAGATTGTCGGCTTGAAGCAAGCTATGGTCACCTTGGGAATCTCAGTCAGGCGGATTCAATTGATTATAGAGATTTAATAATTAAAAGATAAATAAAATAGAAAATAAGATAGAGATACTTATGTAATTCATTGGTGAGAATTTCAGATAAGCGTATAGAGATGCTTTCGTTCCATGGCAAGCTGTATGTAGGGCATCACCGTTGTCAATGGCTACATCCCATCCTCTCTGTGAAATTGGTCCAATGCGCTGTCACTGCATGGTTAATCATCTGTCGGTCCTCGATCATACTGGAATAGGATTTACTATCCTTTGGCGTCTGTCACTACGCCCAGCACTCGCGAGTTTGAAGGTCGTCACAGCCATCCCTTCCCAGATCCTACTCGGAATACCACAGACAAGGTTTAGACTTTTCGGATCTCAAGAATGGCCCTCCATGGGTTCTAACTTATACCACGAAGACTCTAATATCTCGGACTCGGTCCCCTATATTAGATATCTAAGAGATACTCATTCTAGCTTGTTTGCATGTAGAACGGAAGTGTTTGCCAGGCACGCATTCATAAGTGAGAATGATGATGAGCGTCACATAATCATCATATTCATCATGTTCTTGGGTGCGAATGAATATCTTAGAATAGGAATAAGCTTGAATTGAATAGAAAAATAGTAGTACTTTGCATTAATCTGTAAGGAACAGCAGAGCTCCACACCTTAATCTATAGTGTGTAGAAACTCTACCGTTGAAAATACATAAGTGATAAGGTCCAGACATGGCCGAATGGCCAGCCCCCTAAACATGATCAAAGGATCAAAATATAATCCAAAGATGTAAATACAATAGTAAAAAGTCCTCTTTATGCTAAACTAGTTACTAGGGTTTATAGAAATAAGTAAATGATGCAGAAATCCACTTTCGGGGCCCACTTGGTGTGTGCTTGGGCTGAGCATTGAGCTTTACATGTGTAGAGGCTTCTCTTGAAGTTGAACGCCAGTTTGTAACCTGTTTCTGGCGTTTAACTCCACTTTGCAACCTGTTTCTGGCGTTTAACTCCAGAATGCAGCATGGAACTGGCGTTCAATGCCAGTTTGCGTCGTCTAAACTCGGGCAAAGCATGGACTATTATATATTGCTGGAAAGCTCTGGATGTCTACTTTCCAATGCAATTCAGAGCGCGCCATTTGGAGTTCTGTAGCTCTAGAATATCCACTTTGAGTGTAGGGAGGTCAGAATCCAACAGCATCTGCAGTCCTTCTTCAACCTCTGAATCTGATTTTTGCTCCAGTCTCTCAATTTCAGCCAGAAAATACCTGAAATCACAAAAAAATACACAAAATCATAGTAAAGTCCAGAAATGTGAATTTTAATTAAAAACTAATAAAAATATACTAAAAACTAACTAAATCATACTAAAAACTATGTAAAAACAATGCCAAAAAGCGTATAAATTATCCGCTCATCACAACACCAAACTTAAATTGTTGCCATTGGCATCTATAGGAACTTAGGATTCATATAGTATTATTGATTCTCCTAGTTCAGTATGTTGATTCTTGAACACAGTTACTTAATGAGTCTTGGCCGTGGCCCTAAGCACTTTGTTTTCCAGTATTACCACCGGATACATAAATGCCATAGACACATAACTGGGTGAACCTTTTCAGATTGTGACTCAGCTTTGCTAAAGTTCCCAATTAGAGGTGTCCAGGGTTCTTAATCACACTCTGTTTTTGCTTTGGACCTTGACTTTAACCGCTCAGTCTCAAGTTTTCACTTGAAACCTTCACGCCACAAGCACATGGTTAGGGACAGCTTGGTTTAGCCGCTTAGGCCAGGATTTTATTCCTTTAGACCCTCCTATCCACTGATGCTCAAAGCCTTGGGATCCTTTTTATTTACCCTTGCCTTTTGGTTTTAAGGGTTATTGGCTTTTTGCTCTTGCCTTTTGGTTTTAAGAGCTTTTGGCTTTTTCTGCTTGCTTTTGCTCTCTTCCATGTACTTCCTGTTCTTTTGTTTTTAGAACATTTTTCATTCAAGAGAGTTGATGGATTCATATTCATAACTTTAAGGCATAGACACTTAGACACTAATGATCATATAGTAAAGGCACAAACATAAATAACATATAAGGCTCAAAAACCGAAAAACAAAAAATAAATAGACAAGGAAATTAAGGAATGAGTCCACCTTAGTGAGGGTGGCGTCTTCCTCTCCTTGAAGAACCAATGGTGCTCTTGAGCTCCTCTATGTCTCTTCCTTGTCTTTTTTGCTCCTCCCTCATAGCTCTTTGATCTTCTCTAATCTCATAGAGAATGATGGAGTGCTCTTGGTGTTCCATCCTTAGTTATCCCATGTTAACGCTGGTTTGAGGTCATGCCTTCTTAATTAAACCGGCTTGCCTCTTGAGTCAATTTTCCATTGAGCTCCTTCCTCACATATGTCTATGAGGACTTGGTCCAATCTTTGATCAAAGTTGACCCTTTTTGTGTAGGGGCGTGCGTTCTCTTCCATCATTGGCAAGTTGAACGCCAGCCTTACATTCTCCGAACTGAAATCTAGGTATTTCCCCGAACCATGGTGAGCCAATGCTTTGGATTTGGGTTCACACTTTGATCATGGTTCCTAGTGATCCATGCGTTTGCATAGAACTCTTGAACCATTAGGATCCCGACTTGTTGAATGGGGTTGGTGAGAACTTCCCAACCTCTCCTTTGGAATCGATTTTCCCTCATCAGAGGTGCTATATCATGTTGATAATCGGGGATTACCTACTGACCGATAAGTCCAACAATACGGTCCATCTCCGGTGGCTCCTGCTGCTAGATGACTTTGGGAGGTGCCGTTCTTTGTCCTGGGGTTCTATGGTGCTGGCATGGACATATCATTTCCTATGCAATGCAGCATATCGCTCCACCACAGACATTACAGGATGCACTCCTCTGCTGGTGTCTTGGATCTACCAGAGATTTTCTAAGTAGTATCCACCTGAGTGACAGGTTTACATGTACCCGATGGCTGCGAGGTAACTATCACCTTATCTGTTTTACCATTATTATTCATTATCGCAATTCAATTATGTTGGAAACTAAGTTAAGTTTGGTTTCACTTGCATGTGTCCACAGGTTGATCAGCACGAAGCAGCAGAGCAGGGACTACCACTAGCAAAGACTCCTGTAATGGCATCAGGATTTCGATAAGTTACTGTGAGATGAGGTAAACGAGTTAAACCTTTATTATGTTAACATTTTTGTAGTTTACTCAACCTAAATAAAGGTAGACGGGTACTGATAACTATTTCACTTTTTTCATTTGTAGTTTGTGTAGACCCCGTACATCGACCCTACATTTCAGGATATTTGTCCATTATGGCTGAAGGAGGAGGCAGAATGGGGGACCTGGATGTCTGTTGTCCCCCTCGTCTGCTTCAACATAGTTGAGTTCTATTAGGCCGTCCAAGTAAAGTGCCAGTTCAATGGCGAGCAGCCAGTGCCAGGGGAGCCGGTCAACGTCAACAGGTTTCTGACTACCAAAGGTAGAGGTGAGGACGTCTGGTGGCCTAGCAAGCATGAGGAGTGGTATGACTAGAGGAGGGCTCGGTTTGAGGAAGGACACCGGATATCCATTCAGTTCTGTCTCGACTACCGTCCGACCTGGGAGTATGGGAATTGGTATAGGCTGCATTGCCGTGTCAGACACTTATCGGGGCAGGATGTGCTTGATGACCCCCAGTGCTGGACTTACCAGAAGACGTGTAGCCTTCTACTAGCCAGCTGAGGGATGTTCTTGACCTTCCCCGATACGCCCCTGACCATCGGATGCAGCCCAGGGAGGTCTAGCCAGATAGATAGATGCATGCCATCGACGGACATGATCGGCTTGCAGTGCTTGAAAGCTTCCACACAGGTAGGGAAGGCCTAGAATACCTTATCAAACATACTACAATCATGTACCATAAGCTGACCATCATAGTATGGTAAAGCACTGATATACTATTTTGGGACAACAACTTG
This sequence comes from Arachis ipaensis, assembly GCF_000816755.2. Taxonomy (NCBI): domain Eukaryota; kingdom Viridiplantae; phylum Streptophyta; class Magnoliopsida; order Fabales; family Fabaceae; genus Arachis; species Arachis ipaensis. The sequence continues at coordinate 53,922,763 of NC_029793.2, read as the reverse complement.
CAGTGCTTGCAGTAACCTTGGCACCTTATTGTATTACTCCTCCCAATAACCGTATATCTGCGCAATTGCCTTTTGCTTCACCATCCAGACCTTTTTGAATGAGAGTTTGAAGTGATAGCTTTGCCTAACTGCACCTTGTAAGGTAGATATCCTGACAGACGTGGTGGATTGTATCAACGGGAGGATGACACGGCAGATGAGATTGATGTCCAACTGTCACTGGTCCTGAGACATGGTAGGTGCTAAACACGTATGTGCGCCTCCTACCCTACGGACCTCCCTAACGAAGTAGAACAACCATGTTTCACATGTACACCAACCATAAAAATGATAACTGACAATATAGATCACAATTAAACTTGAACTTAAAAATATCCGGGATTCTGTCGGAGAGCAACCCGAAGATACACCAAGGGCAGCCTGCTTTGTATTGTCGGCAATGTACATGGTACTTTAATCGATCTGACTCCACAATGCGATACTCCACATTTCTATGGATGCTATAATTTGTTACCCCCTGTAGTAATGCATCTTTGCTTTTGAATATATGGCCAACCCTAAACTCTAGACCACCATCTAAGTTGTAATCGTCTTCACCCATGTTGGAAAATGGATTTTTTTCTTGTATCACATCCATGTCCAATGTATGATAGTGACTGGGTACCAATGACAAGGCTGAAATTGGGTGCGGGACAGGCAGAAGATACCGACGTGATGGCTCGACTGGGGTTTCCGGCACAAACTCCTCCTCATCATCATCTTCTGAAGAACCGCTTTCGTTGCTATCCGCAACATACTCTTCGTCTGAGTCCTCACCATCAACGTCCATATCATTCATTGGACTAGCAACGTGTATCGGTGGTGGTGCGAGAGGTGGATCATCTTGCACAAAGTACGACTGCCCAATTCCACCGTCACCGACATCACCAACCTCTGCAGAAAGCTCCATCACTTGTTCGGATATGATTCTCCCATGGATATCAAACATCAGCTGCACATGTTCCTTGCCGTGCAGCCAAAATAGACGAAACCAAAAAACTCTATTTTTTATCGGTGCTAGCAGCCTATACCCTACCCGTCCAATCTCTTTTTTTCCACTACCAGCAACGCTACTCAATATCAAACTCTTTAGCTCCGACAACGAAGTAACTCGCCAAGTACGCAACAAAACGGGATTCTCTCATTGAAAAATGACCTTATTATCACCATTTCTTATAAGACAATTAGGATATACACATACAACCAAATATCCACTACTACTAGACATTATGGCTAATTTGCAGAAGAAAAAGGTATAAAAGTAGTGAAATGTTTGTAAAGAATACAAATAATTGCACATCCCTTTATAGCTGTTAAAAATTTGTCATAATATATCTCGTTTACATTGTAAACATTATAATTTTCTACGTCAACGTCTATTCCATCCACTGGACTAGCAACGTGTATCGGTGGTGGTGCGAGAGGTGGATCATCTTGCACAAAGTACGACTGCCCAATTCCACCGTCACCGACATCACCAACCTCTGCAGAAAGCTCCATCACTTGTTCGGATATGATTCTCCCATGGATATCAAACATCAGCTGCACATGTTCCTTGCCGTGCAGCCAAAATAGACGAAACCAAAAAACTCTATTTTTTATCGGTGCTAGCAGCCTATACCCTACCCGTCCAATCTCTTTTTTTCCACTACCAGCAACGCTACTCAATATCAAACTCTTTAGCTCCGACAACGAAGTAACTCGCCAAGTACGCAACAAAACGGGATTCTCTCATTGAAAAATGACCTTATTATCACCATTTCTTATAAGACAATTAGGATATACACATACAACCAAATATCCACTACTACTAGACATTATGGCTAATTTGCAAAAGAAAAAGGTATTGAAGAAGCAGTGAAATATTTGTGAAGAATACAAAGGGTTGCACATCCTTTTATAGCTGCTGAAAATTTGTCGTAACGTATCTCGTTTACATTGTAAACGTCATAATTTTCCACGTATTTTGTTTACAGTGTAAACAAAATAATATTACACGTATTTTTTTTACACTATAAACGAAGTATATAGGTCTGTGCATGTCAGTCTTATTTCATTTACAGTGTAAACAAAATATGTGTAATATTATTTCGTTTGCACTGTAAACGAAATAAGACATAGAGTGCATTTTCGTAAAAAATCTTTAAAATATTTATTTAATTTATTTAAAAAAATCCAAATTCTAATCCACCCACCAAGAGGCTTCAACCATTATTTCTAATTCATTTGTTACTTTAATATCCATTCTCATTTAACCAATTCTATTTCTCCAACACAGTCCAATATAATTCATAAAACTCACAATCACTAAAAATATATTTTTCACATTGATATCATTTTATAACAATTTTTTGAAATAAAATGAGTTTAAGAAAAATCCTCTACCTCAAAGTAACTCAACTACACGATTGAACCAATGAAAATTTTCCAATTATAGTCACAACAGGGGCAGTACTAGTAGTTCCGATGACTTTCCACAGCAACGACAACCACAATCACAGCATGCGATTATAGTAACTCAACCCTACGACATCAACACCTCAAATTTCTTAATAAACTATTAACAAGACACTAGCGGTGAGGATTCCAAAATAAGAATACTTACTGTAACTAAGGAGGAAAGACGGAATAGAGTGATGCGCGAAAATTTACTTCTCAACAAATTTCCTTCTAGCAAGTGCACTGGATTGTCGTCAAGTAAAAACTCACTGTAGAGTGAGATCGAATCCCACAGGGATTGGTAGATTGAGCAATGTCAATTGGAGAATTATATTAGTTGAGCCAAATCAGATTTGGTTGAGAATTGCAGAAAGTAAATTGGCGGGAAACTTAAATTGCAAGAAAGTAAATAAACAGAAATTAAATTGCTGGAAATTAAATGACAGAAGCTTAAATTGCATGAAATTAAATGGGAATGGGGAATTAGCATGAAATTAAAGATCAGAATGTAAATAGAATGGGTAGATTAGAGATGGGGGTTTCATTGGGTTTCAGGAGATATTGAATTCTCCGGATCAAATTATTTTCATCTCTTCCTCAATCAATGCATTCATTGACATTGCTTGGCAATCTTAGATGATTGGATCCCAATGTCTTGGCTCACCAACTAACTAAGCATGAACAATTTCCCAATGTCTTGATTTAATTTCTCATGGGAAGAGTTGAAGTTCGGTCACTGATTATACCACACAAATTCATAGATCAAAGTATTAGTAGGATTACATATCACTATATCCATCCAACCCCCAATTTAATCAAATATGAAAAAGCAATTCTAGCATGAATTCTTCATCCCTCTCTCAAGGATCCGAAGAATTCCAATTATGGATAGCTTCTCTCTCAAGACAACTATCCAATTGAATTAAGATCAAAAGCTTTCTAACAAAAATCAAGAGAAAAGAAAGAAGAAGAAGAAAGAAACTAATATTGATCCATTGAATTACAATAGAGATCCTTAACCCAATGAAATGGGGTTAGTTGTTCAAAGCTCAATTCAACTTTACAGAAAAAGAAAAATGCAAAAAACAGAAACTAAAGAAATACAGAAAAATGAAATTTGGAGTCTGAACTCCCAGAGCCCCTTCAGGGCCTCCCAAGAGCTCCTTCAATCTTCAACAATTCTTCTATTTATAACCCTCTTCTCATCTTCAATTGGATTAAGTATTTGGATGTGGGCCTTGGTTGAAGTATTTAGGAGTAATTCTTCAGTGATGGGCATTGGCAACTCACTTTCATATTGGGCATAGGTGCAATTTGGAATTGAATTGGCCTTAACGTTGGTGATCACATTTGAGGGCAAACGTTGAATCAAACGCCGCTTTGAAAATTCAGTTCTGCTTTCTGTCATTGGCATTTGACTCAACATTGGAGGGCCAACATTCTACTTTTCACGCGTACGCGTGACCTACGCATACGCATGGTTGGGCTGAAAAAGAATGTTCACGCGTACGCGTCATTGACGCGTACGCGTCGATGCAAAATTCCCAACTCCCATTTCTGAAATCTTATCGCGGATGTTGGAGGCTAGCGTTTGAGGCAACGTTGGCCTCCAACGTTTGCACATCCACGCGTGCACGTTACCTACGCGTGCGCGTGGATGCTAAATTCTCAAATTCCAAATCTGAATGTTCCACATCAAGCCTTGAGACGTCACTTTGTCCTTTTGTTAACGTTGCCAATTTGATGCCCACTATATACTATTATATATGGTTGGAAATATCTGAATGTCAACTTTCCAACCCAACTAGAATCACCTCAATTAGACATCTGCAACTTAAGTTATACTCCTTTGAAGGGGACAGGGTTGCTGGCATTGGTGTGCAATGTTAGAGGCAACGTTGGCACACCAATGTTTACACCAACGTTGGGAACATTGCCATATTTGGAAGCTCAAACGTGCTGTCCATGAAGAGAACTGAAGATTGATGGTTTAGAAGTTATAATAAATACTCGTTGTAAGTATAGTTACTAAACCAAGCAATCAACCTTTCTTACAAAAGTTCTGGTTGTCACAAGTAACAAACCCCTTTTTAAAATTGATAACCGAGTATTTAAACCTCGGGTCGTCTTCTCAAAGAATTACAGGGAGGTATGTTCTTATTAATGGTTATGAGTCTTGTAAATTGGGGGTTTTGAAAGTAAGGAAGCAGTATGTTAAATGATAATAAGAATAAAATAAATAACTATAAAATAGACTCTTGGCAAGGTATGAAAACTGGAAGTCCTATCCTGGTTATCCTTATCAATTGTAATGAGAATTGGATTTTTCTCCCACTTTGTTAACCTCTAACTATGAAGGTAAGTTAAGTGGATGAATTAATTCTGAATCCTCAACTCCTAGTCTTTCCTTGGGAAAAGTTAGAGTTATTGGAACCCGAATTAATTCTAGAAGAATTCCAATTTTCAATCAACCATGAGTTTGATAACACAAGCGTCTCCAATGACTCAACCAAAGCCAAAAGGGAAAAATTCAAATTATTTATATCATAAATAAAAGAGAGCAATCATAAATCTGAAATACCTCAAATTGCATTAAGTAAGGAAAATCAATCTAAACATAAAGAGTTCATAAACTAAATTGATAAAATAAATAAAAGGAACATTGAACCTGAGATGAAGAAGAAATAATCCTAAATCCTAAAACTAAATCCTAAGAGAGAGGAGAGAACCTCTCTCTCTAAAAACTACATCTAGTCCTAAAATTATGAATATGAGCTTATTATGAATGGATGCATTCCCCCACTTTATAGCCTCTAATCTATGTGTTCTGGGCTGAAAACTGGGTCAAAATAGCCCAGAAATCACTCCTAGCAATTTCTGGTACGTTCAGGTTGCGGCAAAGCAACACGGAGGCGTCGTCCATGCGTTAGCGTGGATTGAAGTTCGCAGATGCGACGCAAGCACGTCATTCACGCATTCGCGTCGCCTAACTTTGAGGCAGCTATGGCAAATTATATATCGTTGTGAAGCCCTGGATGTTAGCTTTCCAACACAACTGGAACCGCGTCGTTTGGACCTTTGTAGCTCAAGTTATGGTCGTTTGAGTGCCAGGAGGTCAGGTTGGACAGCTTTAGCAGTTCCTTCAGTTTCCTATATTCCTTCCACTTTTGCATGCTTCCTTTCTATCCTCTGAGCCATTCTTGTCCTGTAATCTCTAAAATCACTTAACACACATATCAATGCATCTAATGGTAATAAGAGAGGATTAAACATAGGGAACTTAAGGCCAAAGAAGCATGTTTTCAATCAAAGCACATAATTAGGAAGGCAAATGTAAAACCATGTAAATAGTATGAATAAGTGGGTAAAGAGTTGATAAAAACCACTCAATTGAGCACAAGATAAACCATGAAATAGTGGTTTATCAACCTCCCCACACTTAAACATTAGCATGTCCTCATGCTAAGCTCAAGAGAATCTATAAAGATGAAGAGGAATGGTAGATTAATATGAAATGCAACCTATCTATATGAATGCAACTACATGAAAAATATTTCTACCTACTTAGTTAAAAGTAAACAAATCCTTCAAGAAGAAATATGAACTGGATTTCACTAATTCAAATCATGAAAATGAAGTACAAATAGACTTGCAAGAAGAAAATAGCTCATGAAAGCAAGGAACAAGGAATTGAGCATCGAACCCTCACTGGTAGTGTATACACTTTAATCACTCAAGTGTTTAAGGTTCGATTCTCTCAATTCTCTACTAACCTTGCTTTCTAAGGCTTGTTTTTTTTCTACCAATCAACAAAAATTTAATGTACAGATACACATATCAAGAGGTCTTTTAAGGGTTGTAATGGGGTTAGGGTCAAGGTAGGATTGTATTTGGCCAAGTGGACTAAAATCTGAATCCTTAATTAACTTAAACTTTCCACCTAACTTTAGACAATCCATGTAATCATAATACAAAACCTAACTATCCATTAACCATGTTTTCCACATATTCATACATTCTAATTTCAAGTACAGTACATATGCATTGCTTTCACCATTTACTTTGGGGCATTTTGTCCCCTTTTTCTTATTTGCTATTTTTATTTTCTCTCTCTTTATATATATGTATTATTTTTTCTTTTATTTTTCTCAATGCATATGATTAAATTATTGGATGCTTGAATCATGTCTTAAACATTTTTTTTTTCACATTTTCAGAAAATTCTAACATACTCAATTCTCAAACCAAATGTTTCCAAATTCAACTTTCCCCATACTTAATTTATGAGCACTCTCACTAGTCTAACCTATCCAAGGATTCAAATTAAGGACATTTTTGTTTTCCGCTTAGAGTTAATGATGTGCTAAAGTAAAGAACAAAGGGGTATAATAGGCTCAACATTAGTTTGCAAAGAATAATGAAAGGGTAAGGCCATATGGGTATGTAAGCTCAGTGAAACAAAGGCCTCAATCATGTAAGTGTATGCATACATCAAATAATGGAAATATAAAATTAAGCAAGACAAAGATCACAATTTTAGAGAGAAAAAAAACACACACCAAAAATAAAATATTGGTTGGTAAAATGCAACCAATTCAAATAGGCTCAAAAAATCTCACAGATTTTGTGTGTTCGAGCTCTAAACCATGTTCCAGTATAATATTTCTTCAAACAAGTTTAACATTAAATTTTATTCAAATTAGTGAAATGCTCTAAAAAGTTTCTTGAAAAAAAAAATTACTTCAACCAAGTGATAAAATATGCACAAAATCAAATAATCATGCAATCAAACATGCAAATGCAACAACTAACAAGGAAAATAAACCATTGGTGTTGAGATAGAAGAGTAACTAACCCATGGAGATCGGTATCAACCTCCCCACATTTAAAGATTGCACTGTCCTCGGTGCATGCTGAGATGTGCAGGTGGACGGGTTGTTCCAACTGGCGCTTTTTTCCAAAGATTGTGTAGATGGACTTGGCTTGTTTCCCCATGTAAACATCTTTCGGTTCCCTTCCGGGTGGCCATCCTGAAAGAAAAAGGGAAGAAAAGTAACCCAGAAATAGAGATAAGAAAATAAATGAAGTATGGGTGGGTTAATGCCAAATGAAAAGGGTCTCATTTACATGGAAGCTTCAACATGTACGTGAGAAAATAATAGAAGCCATGGCATACCAGTGGTACAAAATTTGTAACAATGGGGAAGAGAGTGCAAGACAATATAAATTAATGTCAATGCAAAATTAATACAAATATCATAAAAGATTAGCATTGACTTTAAATAATATTATCCAATAGTGTAAAACAAGTTACTGAGCACCAAAATAAATTCAAGAAAAGATGCAATGGTTGAATAAGAAAATTGTAACACCAATGGAAAAAATAATAATAAATTTAGAAAAGAAAAATAAAAATATGCACAAAATTAAAATGCAATGAATGAAAGTATGCAATTAAGTAAAAGAGAATGAAAGTAAAGAAGGAAGAAGAAAAGAAGAAAGAAATAAGAATGGAAAAGAAAAATTAGGATTTGGGGGAAGAAAAGATATGATATTTGGCGCTGATCTGGATAAGTTGTGCGGCGCAGGCGACGCGGACGCTTGGGCGACGCGGTCGCGTAGTGCGCGATAAGGTAAGGTGACGCGAACGCGTGGGTCACGCGATCGCGTGGCCTGATTTGTGCGATTGGCACGAGTGCAGCCTCGCGTTCGCACAACTCTCTGTTCGAAACTCTTTTCGCCAAATTTTTGGGTGACGCGGTCATGTGGTTGACGCGATCGCGCGGGTGGCCTTATTTCCAATATGACGCGGACGCGTGGGTGATGCGTTCGCGTGGTGGGGCTTGTGCTGCTAGCACCATTCTAGCCCTGCTCCATCATAACTCTCTGCCATACACCCCTTTTACGTCGATTTTACAAAGCCACGCGTTCGCGTGGGTGACGTGGACGCGTGGGGAGGCTATTTCGCTAATGACGCGAACGCGTCATCCACGCGGTCGCGTGGATTAATTTGTGCCAAAGGCACGCCTCCAGCCACGCTTTCGCGTGACTCTCTGTTCACTTTCCTTTTCTTCCAAACGCACTGGTGACGCGGACGCGTCGGCGACGCTGTCGCGTCACGTGCGAATTTTTTTTTATATATGCATGAAAAATGCAGAATGCAATGCTAATATGAATGTTATGCAAAACTCCAGGTTCAATACAATAAAATAAAATAAAACTCGAAAACAAATAAAACTAAATGAAAAAGGAACGATCATACCATGGTGGGTTGTCTCCCACCTAGCACTTTTAGTTAAAGTCCTTAAGTTGGACATTGGATGAACTTCCTGTTATGGTGGCTTGTGCTTGAATTCATCCAGAAATCTCCACCAATGTTTGTGATTCCAATGGCCTCCGGGATCCCAAACTAGGCACGTAAAGCCCTTGAGCAGTTTTAAACAGGTTCTCAGGCTTCCAGTGTGCTGAATGTCAGAACAGACTCTAGGATCCCAAACTTTGCTTTTACACCCATCTTTATGTTGATCATCATGATTCCATCTGGGTAGCAAGCAATCTGAATTCTCACTAAAGCGGCCAAACAACTTCCTAGACCCATTCAGTTGGGCTCTACACCAACCTTTGTGTTTAAACTTTTAGCTTTCAACCATAATGAACCTTGCAGGACAATTCTTACCACTAACCATCTTCCTCTTACTCTTAATGCCACAAAGAGCTCTAAGTTGACCATCCGTCTCCAGTAGCCCATATTCAAGTGGAATTAGAAAGATAAGGGATATGAATTTTACCCACTTGAATGTTGTGAAGGATGATGGCAACTTAGGGGGAGGCATTTCTAACGAATTTGCAAGCTCCACTCCCTTGTGCTCTTCTTTGACAACTTCCACCTCTTTGCAAGTTTCTTCAATATCAACCTCTTCTTCTTGGTAGCTTTCTTCCAATTCAATCTCTTCTTCATTGCTCACCAAGGGCATGGGGGGCTGTGCTTCTTCTTCTTTAATCTCCATCTCTTGACCAACCTTTTCCAAGTCTTCAACTATGATATGCCTTGGAGGTTGTACACCCTCCTCAACATCAAAAGCAACCGTCTTGGAAAGGGGTTCTATGTCTTGACTTTCCCATGGAGGTTCAGCATCTCCTAAGTCTGCAACCACTTCTTCTTCTTTGATAATTACAGCTTTCTCCACTTGTTCCAGTACGAAGTCATGCTCCGTACTATCCACTGGAGTTTCTAATATCTCCTTCATGCTACGTTCTTCATTAGATTGCCCACATGAAGCCATGGGAGCACTTTGAGTGTCCGAGCGTCGAGAACCTAATTGACTTATCGCTTGATTTAGTTGATATAGAGTTGCATGAAATCGATCCGCTGCTTCCTTGAGATGATCCCTTGATTCTTCCTTCACTAATTCTTCAACCACTCCTTCGACTTCAAGGGTTTTTACTACCTTCACCCTTAGGGCCTCCTCTAGCTCCTTATGAAGTATGGATTCGCGAAGATGATCCCTTCTCTCTTGTTTCATGTCAATAGCATCATTGGGATCATATTGCTCTTGGATTGATGGATGTGGGTACTCTTCCATGGATGGTGGTGATGGGATGGAGAGATCATTCTGTGGTTGAAAAGGAAGTGCACTAGAGCTTGAGGGTTGATTGTTGAAGGTCTTTGGTGGTCCGATTTGGGCGACGAGAGCTTGTATAGTAGAGTTTAGATCAGTAAGTGCTTTCTCCATGGAGGTTTGGGATGGATGGAAGGGTTCATTTGGCTCATAAGGTGGTTGGTATGGTGGATACGGGTTAGGGTTATATGGAGGTGAATGGTGAAAAGGGGCTTGTGAGTATGGTGGTCTAAAGTCATGTTGAGGAGAGGGTTTATAGGCATATGGTGGTGGTTGTTGATAGTCCATTGGAGGTGGTTGTTGCCATGAGGGTTGATCAAATCCTTGTGGCTCCCCCCATCTTTGATTGTTCCAACCTTGATGCCTGTTCTCATTGTAATTTCCTCTTCCTGCAACATAATTGTAACCAGACTCATAGCCAAAGGGGTGAGAGTTCATAGTAGCAAATAAAAATTACAAACCAAAATAAAAACAAATTTAGATTAAAAGGTTATTGAAATTTAAATTTTAAATTTGAAAATTAAATTTTAAATTTTTGAAATTTGAATTTTGAAATTTGAAAAATTAATTTTTGAAATAAGATAAGATTTTGAAAAGATATAATTTTTGAAAAAGATTTAAATTTTGAAATTTAAATTTTGAATTTAAAACTTTTTTTTAAAATTTGAATTTTAATGAGGAAAGAGAAAAACAATAAAATGACACCAAACTTAAAATTTTTAGATCAAAACGAAGAAAACAACTAAGAACAACTTGAAGGTCAAGATGAACACGAAGAACAAATTTTTGAAAAAAAAATTTTAATAACTAAATAAAAATCAATAACCTCTTAATTTATGAAAAAACAAAAATAAAAACAAATAAACAAGCAAAAAGCAAATATTTACAATAACCAATAATAAGGCACACGTTTGCAATTCCCCGGCAACGGCGCCATTTTGAAGAGAACTGAAGATTGATGGTTTAGAAGTTATAATAAATACTCGTTGTAAGTATAGTTACTAAACCAAGCAATCAACCTTTCTTACAAAAAAATAGACTCTTGGCAAGGTATGAAAACTGGAAGTCCTATCCTGGTTATCCTTATCAATTGTAATGAAAATTAGATTTTTCTCCCACTTTGTTAATCTCTAACTATAAAGGTAAGTTAAGTGGATGAATTAATTCTGATTCCTCAGGTCCTAGTCTTTTCTTGGGAAAGGCTAGAGTTATTGGAACTCGAATTAATTCTTGAAGAATTTAAATTTTCAGTCAACAATGAGTTTGATAACTCAAGTATCTCCAATGACTCAACCAAAGCCAAAAGGGAAAAATTCAAATTATTTATATCATAAATAAAAGAGAGCAATCATAAATCTGAAATACCTCAAATTGCATTAAGTAAGGAAAATCAATCTAAACATAGAGTTCATAAACTAAATTGATAAAATAAATAAAAGGAACATTGAACCTGAGATGAAGAAGAAATAATCCTAAATCCTAAAACTAAATCCTAAGAGAGAGGAGAGAACCTCTCTCTCTAAAAACTACATCTAATCCTAAAATTATGAATATGAGCTTATTATGAATGGATGCATTCCCCCACTTTATAGCCTCTAATCTGTGTGTTCTGGGCTGAAAACTAGGTCAAAAACAGCCCAAAAATTGCTCTTGGTACGTTCAAGTTGCGGCAAAGCGACGCGGAGGCGTCGTCCATGCGTTAGCGTGGATTGAAGTTCACAGATGCGATGCGGGCGCATCATTCACGCGTTCACATCGCCTAACTTTGGGGCAGCTATGGCAAATTATATATCATGGCGAATCCCCGGATGTTAGCTTTCCAACACAACTGGAACCGCATCGTTTGGACCTCTGTAGCTCAAGTTATGGTCATTTGACTGCCAGGAGGTCAGGCTCAATTGAGCACAAGATAAACCATGAAATAGTGGTTTACCAGTCCACCCCATACTATTATATATTTTTGGAAATCCCTGAATGTCTAGTTTTTAATGCCGTTGGAAGCGCGTCATTTGGAGCACCACAGCTCGAGTTATTCTCCATCGAAGGTGCAGAGGTTAGCTGACCTTATACAGGTTGGTACCTTGTTCATTTATGAACTTTTCGGTACTGTTTTCTCCCTCAATTTTAGTGTCCACCATGTAGTTCCATATATGCTTCGAAAGCTCTCGATTCCTACTTTCCACTGCTTTGGGAATCACCTCATTTGGAGCTCTGTAGCTCAAGTTATTCTTGTTGGAAGTATACCCCCTTCAGGCTGTGGGGAGCCACTTTTCCAGCAACGTTGGAGCACCAACTTTGGCTCCAACGTTGCTTCCCTTTGCCTCCTTTCATGGCCTTCTTGTTGCCTCTTTGCCTTCCCTTTTCTTAGCTTCCTTTCCACCTATCATCAACCAAACATTTGCATCAAAGTTTGCTATAATTCACAAGATCTTTGCATCATTAAATCATCAAACACAAGTTGCATAAAATCTTATGAAAAGCACATAAATAACCAAGTTTGCATGAATCAAGGTGTGCATGAAATTCTCATCCAAATACTTACTTATTTCCTAAGAAATGCATAAAACTACTCTAAAACAAACTGAAAATGGCTTGTGAAACTAGCCAAGATGCCTTGGCATCACAACACCAAACTTAAATCTTGCTTGTCCTAAAGCAAGTGATAAAACATGAAAATACAAGAGATACAAGTCCTTATTCAGAGAATTCAAATCCTTGGTTCATGGAGTTTCATGCATGGCAACTTAGGTTCAGGTTCATGCTGGTTTCTAGGCTCTCATATGCTCTTGAATTCTCTCTCTACTGCCTTTCTATGAGACTCTTATTCTTAATCCTTAACTTCTCTGTTTTGTTTTCTTTTCTTCTTTAGAGCTTATTGCTTTATGTAGCTAAGTGTTCTATGTTGAGATAACTCTTTAGGATAGGTTTTCAGCCAACACTCCCGAACCAGTTGGTTCAAGGTGCTAGGTGTTGGAACACCCCTAAGGACTTAATCACCCAAGTCTCTCCTCAGCATATACACACCACAGGCACATGGTTTGTTATTCATTCCATACACATTGGTGTCCAGCACCTCTTTGGGTTGCTAAATGCCTTGTGACAAGGTTGCTCTTGATAGTGGACTTTTAGTTGACAATCCCGGGTTAGTTAAACCCAAGTTGTCAAGTGATGAAGCACTCCTAAGAACTTACTCATCCAAGCAGATCCTTGCACAAAAACACCACAGACACATGCCTCAAGATCCAAACTATTAGTGCCTAGCTTTATTTTCTGCTCTTTTCTTTCTTTTTCATTCTCTTTTTCTCTTTTTAGGATATTTATTAATTCATTTAAGTCTCATAGAATGCACTTCAAGCTCATAATTCAAGAGATATCTTAGCCCTGTACCTTATTAATGAACCAACTTAGCTAACAAATACTAGCACAACACTAGGACTTTATTCTGCACATTGGATTTCACTCTTGTCTTTCACAGCAAATTCTCATAAACTCTTTTATTGAGCTCAAGGACACAGCATACAATTCAAGCAGGATGACAATGAAGTAGGCACTTAGACTAGCAGCCCAAAATGACAATAAACAAAGACAACAAAATGTATAGGTTCATGAAAACAGGATACAATCATACTTCCAATTTAAGCACTACAAATATCAGACAGTTAAGTACAATACAACCTCTTGGTGTCTTCTTGTTTCTTCCTTGTCATCATCATCCCTAGCTTTTGTATCCTTCTTTGTCTCCTTGGATGATGGTGTATAGCCATTACAAGAGATTGATTGAATTCCTGTAAAATGATTGAAAGTTGCTTGTTCCCCAAGCACTTGAAAAACAATTAGCATGCATGTATGCTTGTGAATTTCTAAACTGAATTTGGTGTGTGAACACCAAACTTAGTTCCTTTCCTAATGCAGCAGATTGAATACATGTAGAAACCTCATGTGCTTTTATTAAGAAAACAACTATAAACTAGAAAAACAAACTATGAACTAGAAATTACACTATTGTTAAGTAGTTCCCCTGATTGGTTGGAGCTAGTGACTATTAATACCAAGGGTTGAAATGTGCTTTTAATGAAATTTTTGGTGGAACACTAAACTTAGAAGCTTACATTCACCCTTTGAATTGTTTTAGTGTGGAACACCAAACTTAGCTCCTTGCAATACAGATAATCTACTTAACTCTTTTATTGAATTAACTAGGAAAAGAAAACTACCTTTGGTTGGGTTGCCTCCCAACAAGCGCTCTTTTAATGTCATTAGCTTGACATTTTGGTCATGAATTTCTTCCTCTTCTTCCAGTTTGTTAAGAGGAATGACCTCCAGTGGAAAAAGGAGCCAGTTAATGCCCCTTGCTTTGAGTGACTCTTCCCAGCAAGCTTTCTTTTGTGCTTGGCTTGAGTGAACTTGCTTGTTGGGTCAGTAGTTGGATTGTTCTTTGACCTTCTCCTCTTCATGGATATAGTTCTTTGTTTCTCGGTCACAATCCTCCTTTTTGTGCTTGTTTCTACTGCCTTCACTCCTTTGATCTCAAGACTTGGGTACTCTTGGATAGTTGGAGCTTCCTCTTCATCAAGAGCTTCTTGAATTGGTGGTTCACTGAACTCACCCTCTATGCAACTCTCTGTTTCATTGGAGTGTGAACTCCCTTGATTGACTTCCTCCCTTTCTTCTTCATGATGTTGCATTGAGTCTTTTGGGAGTGAGTTTGCATGTTCTTTTGTCACCCCTAGTAGCCTCTGTGGGTATGGAGCCTTAGGCTTATATACTCTCATAACCTCCTCCTTCTTCATAGGAATCTCACTTGGTATGAATCCCTCTTTTTCTTGTTCTTCTGATTCCTCCCTTGTACTCACCCTTTGGTCCTCATCCTCCTTGCTAGGCATCTCTTCAAAGTATTTTGCTCTATGATTTAAATTTACTTCTATGTTTCTGAAGGCAATGTCTTGTTCTTGCCTCCTTGCTCTGGACCATTGAATGAACTCCTCATTTGCTATTTTCTCCTCTTCAATCATCTTTGTCAGTTTTTCAAGGAGGAGTTCTATCCTAGTAAGTTGATCGTCTTCTCTCTTTCTTCTGAGTTCTTCAAGGATGAGTTCTGCCTCTGCAAGTCTATCTACAGGAGATTGTGATGGTTGGTTGTGGTGGGATTGTGAATGAAATTGGTTGTTTTGTGGTTGTGTATTCTGAAAGTGGTATGACTCTTGTGGGTAATCGAATGAGTTTTGTGGATTGTGAAATGAATTGTATGAATCTGGGGAGGAATTTTGTATTGAAGCATACTCAAATGATGAAGGATTTGGACATGTAAAACTAGGAGGTAAGGTTGGATAATTAAAAGGTGATGGCTCTTGATGAATGGGGTATGAATGAGTGAAATTCCTTTGATTTTGATCTTCTCATCCACAACTTGAGTAGTGATCAATTTCACCAAAATATGGACCATTTTGTGGCTGTGGGAAGTATCCCATTTCAGCTTCTTGATGTTCCCATCCACCATGAGCATAATAACATGAATCATTCTGTGGTGGTGGGAGGCTTCCCAGGAAATTTGATTGACCAGAATATGATGGATGCTTCCTTCTTTCTTGCAAGATGCTCTGTCTCAAACAATAATCACCAAAAGACATTGGAATTTCCATAGTGAGGCAATATCACAAACAGCTAGTGGTTATAGTGGTTAGTGTGCTGGAAAGTAAATGAACAAAGAAAAACAACTTTAAAGTGCAGAAGTTAGCAATAACAAACTGGAACAAAGACTAATTAACAAAAGAAAAGAAAAATTGCTCAATCTAGTTATCGTCCAATTTAATAATTGTCAATACAAAACCAATCCCTGGCAACGGCACCATAAACTTGATGCGCGAAAATTTGCCTCTCAACAAATTTCCTTCCGGCAAGTGCACCGGATTGTCGTCAAGTAAAAACTCACTGTAGAGTGAGGTCGAATCCCACAGGGATTGGTAGATTGAGCAATGTCAATTGGAGAATTATATTAGTTGAGCGAAATCAGATTTGGTTGAGAATTGCAGAAAGTAAATTGGCAGGAAACTTAAATTGCAAGAAACTAAATAAACAGAAATTAAATTGCTGGAAATTAAATGACAGAAGCTTAAATTGCATAAAATTAAATGGGAATGGGGAATTAGCATGAAATTAAAGAGCATAATGTAAATAGAATGGGTAGATCAGAGATGGGGGTTTCATTGGGTTTCAGGAGATATTGAATTCTCCGGATCAAATTATTTTCATCTCTTCCTCAATCAATGCATTCATTGACATTGCTTGGCAATCTTAGATGATTGGATCCCAATATCTTGGCTCACCAATTTCTCTAAGCATGAACAATTGCCCAATGTCTTGATTTAATTGCTCATGGGAAGAGTTGAAGTTCGGTCACTAACTATACCACACAAATTCATAGATCAAAGTATTGGTAAGATTACATGTTACTATATCCATCCAACCCCCAATCTAATCCAATGTGAGAAAGCAACTCTAGCATGAATTCTTCATCCCTCTCTCAAGGATCCGAAGAATTTCAATTATGGATAGCTTCTCTCTCAAGACAACTATCTAATTGAATTAAGACCGAAAGCTTTCTAACAAAAATCAAGAGAAAATAAAGAAGAAGAAGAATGAAACTAATATTGATCCATTGAATTACAATAGAGCTCCCTAACCCAATGAAATAGAGTTAGTTGTTCATAGCTCAATTCAACTTTACAAAAAAAGAAAAATGCAACAAACAGAAACTAAAGAAATGCAAAAAAAATGAAATTTGGAGTCTGAACTCCCAGAGCCCCTTCAGGGCCTCCCAAGAGCTCCTTCAATCTTCAACAATTCTTCTATTTATAACCCTCTTCTCATCTTCAATTGGATCAAGTATTTTGATGTGGGCCTTGGTTGAAGCAGTTAGGAGCAATTCTTCAGTGATGGACATTGGCAACTCACTTTCATATTGGGCATAGGTGCAATTTGGAATTGAATTGGCCTTAACGTTGGTGATCACGTTTGAGGGCAAACGTTGAATCAAACGCCGCTTTGAAAATTCAGTTCTACTTGCTGTCATTGGCGTTTGACTCAACGTTGGAGGGCCAACGTTCTGTTTTTCATGCGTTTAAGGCAACGTTGGCCTCCAACGTTCGCACATCCACGCGTGCGCGTCACCTACGCGTTCTGCTTGCTGTCATTGGCGTTTGACTCAACGTTGGAAGGCTAACGTTCTACTTTTCATGCGTACGCTTGAATGGTCAAATTTGCCATTTCACGCGTGCGCGTGGTTGGGCTGAAAAAGTATGTTGACGCGTACGCGTCATTGACGCGTACGCGTCAATGCAAAATTCCCAACTCCCATTTCTGAAATCTTATCGCGGACGTTGGAGGCTAGCGTTTGAGGCAGCGTTGGCCTCCAACGTTCGCACATCCACGCGTGCGCGTCACCTACGCATGCGTGTGGATGCTAAATTCTCAAAGTTCTATGGGATATCAAATATATGGGTTGCCATTTTAGAAAGTTGTTGATCTCATAGTCTAACCTTTCGATGTCAAGACATATTGTGAACCTGCTCATCCCATACCCAAATATAACATGCCATTTGAAAAAGTTGTGGATCTCCATTTAGACCTCCTTCATAGATAGCGAAGCCTCTTCCACACCTCCTTATGGTCTTATCCATCCTGTCACAACTCCTTCCTCACCCTCTAAGACCATGGCTCTCGATCATCGTCCTTTACTCTCTGTTGTTAAAGCTTCAACTTCGAAACTTGAGCCTCTCATGTCCTCATTTGCACTTGTCCTTCTTCTATCTGCCTCATTGCCACCTTAGAACATACCATCTTCCTTACCGTTCAAAGAGCAATCCTTTCTTGAAGTTGTCTCCACAGCAGACCACTAATGAGATGCCCCAGGAATTACCTTCTTAAAACCTTTGAAATATATGGAACCAAAACCTGAACCTCAGAGTCGAACTCCTAAGTTGCACCTTCTAATGAATAATCAACACAACTTAGCTGCAGAGTTTGACGGTTTCAGAAGCAACAATCTTGGTGAGACGAATTAGGAAAAATATCCTTCAACTATTTTCCATTTCGATCACGTGTTCCCATGCATTTATCGATCCCGCAGAAAAGGCGAATACCAAACACATAAAATTCTTCATGTATTGTTGTCAATTACACTTTTATGGTTGTATGACTCAAATCTCGTATTAACAAAACTAATAATAACTATAATTTTGGCTTTTTTTTTTATAAAGAAAATCAAGGGTTATATTATAATTTTTTATGTCATGAAGAGTTAATGGAGAACTTCTTTCCTGCTCTCTCGTTTATTCGTGGGACAGGTCCCCATCTTCATTCCCGTTTCAACAATTTTTTGTCATCCCTAATTAAAATCATATTTCAGCTTTAACTAAAATAGAAAAAATCATTCTTTTTGAAAATCAGAAATCAACAATGTATGAATTAGCTCAATAATGCCATTTAGTGATTAGTCGTGAAAGAATTTCTTTACCCGTATATTAGTTGAACCGTAGCCCAGATTATCTGGTTAAACATTGATTGCCAAAATTTTCTAAACTCGTTTAACTACAATAATGTGTTAGAAGGCATTGTAAACATCTTTGTTTTTTGGTGCCTAACGTAAACATATTCCTATTCAAAGATCTTTATTTATATTTTGTACAACAAACTTTCATGGTGAAAAACATGATGTTAGGTCCAATTTTTTTTTTTTTTGTCAAGTGGATTGGAATCCTAGGTATCACAACAATTGAATTAGTTTTAGACTAACTTGCTAAGCCTCTGAAAATTGGATTAGTTTGATATTTCGTTGGCTCGTAATACACAATAACCTTAGATCCACTGATAAATTTTAGGAAGACTTCATTTTCTTCAACTGTTCTTTTTATTGGAATCGTATTTTTGGTTCGATGTTAGGAATCCATATAAGCTTATCTACATAACGTGGCCCTATACCTTTTGGGTTTTTCTGGTTGCATTGAATCATATGACGCGAACAACTTGCGCGTATATAAAATTTATAAGAGTTATCAGCAACAATTCTGAACCCGAAAAAAGCTGGATATTGCCAAAAACTAATAAAAAAATTAAGAACATTAAAAATCTTCAGAAAAAAAAATAAAAAGATTGACAAAAAATAAATCACTTTTAACAATATGATTAGTCAGTTTATTTTACAATAAAGTAAGCTGAATGACTAATTAATTAAATCATAAATGCACTTTGTTGTTATAAACCTTGCTGTTGTTAATTAATTGATGGAATAAGACAATTTTTTCGATTAAACTATAGTCGAACCGATTGAACCAATAAATTATTGAATCAATGATTAGAACAGTTTGATGATTTGTTCGATTTTCAAAACCTTGGCTAAATATAATCTACTAATCTTAGGTCAGATTTTGTTTGGGACTTTCTTTGGCCCAAGATATAATGGGTAAATTTCAATTGGAAGAAATATTGACAATTATCTGCCAAAAGAAAATAAAAAATTAACACTTCTATAATATTTGGTTTAGTTTTTGGGACAAATAGTATTTAGTCAAATTCTTACAAAAAAAAAACATAAAATATTCAGCCAAATTTTTTTTGAAAAATAGTACTTAGATTAAATAGAAAAAGATTAACTTAAAAAAGTTTAGTCTATTAAAATTATTTTTAATCTATTTTTTTGGCAAATAAAAATCTTTAGTTTGTTACGACTTTAGTCCTTTTTCTATCTTGGTCTATATAAAAATAAGAAATTAGTTATAATTAACTGAGGTACATTCAAGGCCCAATTCGAT
The DNA here is from genome assembly GCF_000816755.2 of Arachis ipaensis. Classification (NCBI taxonomy): domain Eukaryota; kingdom Viridiplantae; phylum Streptophyta; class Magnoliopsida; order Fabales; family Fabaceae; genus Arachis; species Arachis ipaensis. Next base: position 53,902,860 of record NC_029793.2, on the reverse strand, counting down.
GACAAAAATGTATTTGTAATGCACGAAAATTTGAAATCTTCTAACCCCAAAAAAATAGCTTTGGAATCTCAATGCTATTACTGATTCCTCTCCAAGTGGTTATAAACTTAAAAGCTGTACATACCTAACTACCTAAGCATGCTGCATGTTAAGTGCAAGTTTTGCAATAAAAGATACATACACCTCACAATCCGTCTAGTAGATTGAACTCTAATAAATAGTGAAAATATGGGTTAGTACAAGATTGGAGCAAATAGAGTTTATGGCATGCAGAAGCTAATGAAAGAATCTCTTGCGACATCTAACAGAACCAAGCTCCTCATACTCAGACTTAGTTACACACATTGCTTCAAAATCTGGACTTGACGCCAACAGAGATCCTCCACGCCAACCACCTAGTATGGGACTACAACACAAAAACGAGTTAGTTTATGGAAACTTCACTTCTCCCAACATCAATGAAACAGAACATTTAGGGAACGGGTTTTACTCTTCTTGAGTAGTTATCTTCACATGATAGTCATCAGGAACTAGTGGTCGGAGCTCCTTCTCTCTACATCGTCGATTGTCGATAATTGAAACACGGGGAAGCAAAGTGCACAAAAATTATGTTATCATGGAACAAGGTATAGTGGCTAAGACAAAGAACTTACAATCTCTCAGAAAACTGAGGAAACAGAGTGCTTCCGCCGGTTAAAATTATGCTGCCAAAAGGAAAATCGCATAGATAAATTGCAAGATGAAACAGAGAATCAAGATGTAAATAACCATAAACAGAACCATCAGAGTAAATGGTTTGAATTAGAAACCTTTCATAGAGTACATGGTGGAGATGTGGATGGCACGAATTGACAGCTCGAACAATACATTCTGCTAGCCCAGCTTCATTCATACCTGCAAAACTGTTTTTATTAGTATTTTCAGAGAACACAGAATGATAATAAGAAGCAAAGAGCCAAGTAGACTAATATCATTCTTTGTTTTTGTCATTGGTATCTAAACTATATTTCTAGGAACCGGACTATCCCCATTTAGATTAACTTGATAAACTCAATACTCAAACAAGGAGTGTTGTGTATGAATACAAACCCAAATTGGCAGGCTGGAAGATCATCTCAGGGACAAGAAACCGTTCTTTTGTCAAGTCGAATTCCTACAAATAATAAAATGAAAGCAGGAAAATCAAACAACTGGTATAAGCGTCTCATACTAAAAAAAACGCTCCTACAAATACATTTTTCGATAGATCAATTCCGTTTCGGTCTTGAGGCATCTCAGCAATTTCCGAGCGGTTCATATTCCCCTTTGTTTCCTCTGGAAGAGGAGGAAAGGCACAAGTGCCATCCTTCAAGGCAAGATAGTTGTGCATTCGCTCTGGATGCTTAACAAAACCCTTGGTGTATGTGATACCATCAGGAAGCACATATGTGCACCTGAAGAGATTAGAGATTTTCCTTTCCCTATTTAGAAAAAAAAAGTGAAGACAGAAAAAAGAAAAATGCACCACATAAAAGCATCTAGGCAAAAGGATTGTGGATTGTTATAAACCTTACCACCTATTTGGTAAGTGGTAACTAAATTGAATGCATCCTAAAACTGATTTACCTTTTTACTTGAAACTAAATAATATCATAGAGAAACACCCTTAGATTAAATAGAAAAAGATTAACTTAAAAAAGTTTAGTCTATTAAAATTATTTTTAATCTATTTTTTTGGCAAATAAAAATCTTTAGTTTGTTACGACTTTTAGTCCTTTTTCTATTTTGGTCTATATAAAAATAAGAAATTAGTCTTAATTAACTGAGGTACGATCCAGGCCCAATTCGATGACAAAAATGTCTAGTCCACTGTGGATTTGCCGATTTGTAATGCACCAAAATTTGGAATCTTCTTACCCCAAAAAAATAGCTTTGGAATCTCAAAGCTATTACAGTATTCCTGATTCCTTTCCAAGTGGTTATAAACTTAAAAGCTGTACATACCTAACTACCTAAGCATGCTGCATGTTAAGTGCAAGTTTTGCAATAAAAGATACATACACCTCACAATCCGTCTAGTAGATTGAACTCTAATAAATAGTGAAAATATGGGTTAGTACAAGATTGGAGCAAATAGAGTTTATGGCATGCAGAAGCTAATGAAAGAATCTCTTGCGACATCTAGCAGAACCAAGCTCCTCATACTCAGACTTAGTTACACACATTGCTTCAAAATCTGGACTTGACGCCAACAGAGATCCTCCTCGCCAAACACCTAGTATGGGACTACAACACAAAAACGAGTTAGTTTATGGAAACTTCACTTCTCCCAACATCAATGAAACAAAACTATTTAGGGAACGGGTTTTACTCTTCTTGAGTAGTTATCTTCACATGATAGTCATCGGGAACTAGTGGTCGGAGCTCCTTCTCTCTACATTGTTGATTGTCGATAATTTAATCACGGGGAAGCAAAGTGCACAAAAATTATGTTATCATGGAACAAGGTATAGTGGATAAGACAAAGAACTTACAATCTCTCAGAAAACTGAGGAAACAGCGTGCTTCCGCCGGTTAAAATTATGCTGCCAAAAGGAAAATCGGATAGATAGATTGCAAGATGAACCAGAGAATCAAGATGTAAATAACCATAAACAGAACCATCAGAGTAAATGGTTTGAATTAGAAACCTTTCATAGAGTACAGGGTGGAGATGTGGATGGCACGAATTGACAGCTCGAACAATACATTCTGCTAGCCCAGCTTCATTCATACCTGCAAAACTGTTTTTATTAGTATTTTCAGAGAACACAGAATGATAATAAGAAGCAAAGAGCCAAGTAGACTAATATCATTCTTTGTTTTTGTCATTGGTATCTAAACTATATTTCTAGGAACCGGACTATCCCCATTTAGATTAACTTGATAAACTCAATACTCAAACAAGGAGTGTTGTGTATGAATACAAACCCAAATTGGCAGGCTGGAAGATCATCTCAGGGACAAGAAACCGTTCTTTTGTCAAGTCGAATTCCTACAAATAATAAAATGAAAGCAGGAAAATCAAACAACTGGTATAAGCGTCTCATACTAAAAAAAACGCTCCTACAAATACATTTTTCGATAGATCAATTCCGTTTCGGTCTTGAGGCATCTCAGCAATTTCCGGGCGGTTCATATTCCCCTTTGTTTCCTCTGGAAGAGGAGGAAAGGCACAAGTGCCATCCTTCAAGGCAAGATAGTTGTGCATTCGCTCTGGATGCTTAACAAAACCCTTGGTGTATGTGATACCATCAGGAAGCACATATGTGCACCTGAAGAGATTTTCTTTTCCACTTTCCCTATTTAGAAAAAAAAAGTGAAGACAGAAAAAAGAAAAATGCACCACATAAAAGCATCTAGGCAAAAGGATTGTTATGAATACTAAACCTTACCACCTATTTGGTAAGTGGTAACTAAATTGAATGCATCCTAAAACTGATTTACCTTTTTACTTGAAACTAAATAATATCATAGAGAAACACCACACGGATTCAATTCCTTCAAACAACCCAATATCAAACCAGACTCATCTGGGTATGATTTGCAAATCAAGTATTCAAGGATTTCAATTCTTGATGGATTCAACGCAACACAGTGATTCAATCTATTTTCATACTCATTACAAACCACATATTGAATTCAAATATCTAAATTTTTTCCACCATACTATTAGTATCCAGACCCCATTACCAGCAATTGACTAGTCAAGCACATGAAATTGTGGCTACCTCTACCAGCAGTTCAGTTAGAAAAATATTAATACAATGTCATGAAGATTCAACAAGTTGATTCCAAACACACACCCCTTTGCACTAATGCATGCTAAATGCTAAAGAAAAAAAAGCATTTCGGGTACCTGGCAAGGCGGAGATCGCGTGGCACATCAAGGGAGACGAAACAGAGCTTCTCTTTGACATCGTCAATGAGGAAGGTCTCCTCCATCACATTAACAGACCGAAATGAAACAAGCTCCTTCAGGTAATTAGTAAGCGCCTTCCCACCCAAATCAATTCTCTTAACACCATAATTCAGCGTGAAATTCTGAAACACAGGCGAAGCATGAGTGAAAGAGAACCCGCAATCAACAACGAGGCTGCACTGGGCCCAAGACACAAGCCCGTTGGCCCTGCAGCTTGCTTCGTACAGGTGCACCAGCGAGGGGGAATCGGCACGTACAGTGCCCTAAAATTGAAATCTTCGAAAACGAGCTCGTCCAGTGAGCGCTGAATGGAGGGAAGAGTGAACAAGGGTTCGGTGACGAGAAGGGAGGACTGCGTTGGGTTTATGCGCAGGATTGACGAGAAGAGGTGCGACCAGATTTCTCGTTGCAGATCGGAGTTTATTAGGTATCCGCGGTCCAAGGGGCACCGGACGGCGGCGGAGGTGAGGTCCGGTTCGGCGGCGGCGGAATCGGTGGAAGTAGTTGTGGTGGGAAGAGGGTGTGGTTATGGTGAAGTCACGTGCAGTGCCAGCTTGTGTGTCCTTTTCTCATGATTGTGCTTCGGTACGGCGTCGTTTCAAGGTTCACATGTTCAGTTCATACTTCATAAGTAGTTCTGTGGCGGAGCTTCTTGCCGAGGAGATGCCAGCGGAGAGACCTATTCCGCTATTCGGACCAGCTTAACCGCATCATGTCTGATTCCAGAAGGTACTACCGAGGTCAGGTAGTGGCAGCCATGGAAGCAAGCTTCTTGGTGCGATGTCTCCAAGGTTCTGAAAACCGGACCGGTCATCAAACCGTTTTAATCATTGGTTCATTGGTTTACTGGTCCAACCGGTCTAACCGTGGTTCAACCGGAAAAATCGTTCCATAATAAAATAATAAATAAATAAATTATGAATAAACATCCTAAATATCTTTCAAATTTAAAACCCTACGTAAAATATCACCAACTAAATGTAATTAATCATCAAAATATGCAATAACTTGCTGCAAATTTGTTGACAATTAACATAATTATACTTCCATTAAAAATAGCTGGATTGAATTACAATGCACAAGTTAAAGATAGAGAATATTGTCTTAATGTAGCTAAGTCAAAAAGTAAAACAAAAAATGATAGTGTTGCACAATAAACACACAACAGAGCCCGAAACAAACACACAACACAACAGAGAGTGAAACAAAAACACAACAAAGCCTGAAACAAAAAGAATCCAACACGGAGGAGGGGTAGCAAGTCGGCGGAGATCAAGAACAGGGACAGTGCAACCAAACAATGAAAACAGAATTTTGTTTATATAACAAAACAATCAAAACATGAATCATACAATCACTAATTGCAAATTTTTTCTTCATAAGAACAGAACAATGAAAACATGAAGCATATAATAAATCAAAAGATCACCAATTGCAAATCTTTTAATAAGAACAGAACTTAGAACAGTGAAAAATGAAGAAAGATTAGTAGTTTTCAACCCAATTTTAAAAAAGCTCATCACAATGATTAACAACAAAAAAAAAGCAATGAAGGAACAGTGAATCAATAACATAGGCAATGCAAATTCAAGAAACTAATAAAATTTAACTACAGAAACAGACAGTAAAGCAGTAATAGAGTTATCAATTTAAAATTTATCATCAAATACATTCAGTGACCAAAACCAATCAACCAAGTACTGACTGGGCATTCTGAAAAAAAAAAGAGTCAAAAGAACATTTAAATCACAGCAAAAACACAACAACAATAGGAACATTTAAAACAAAGCAACCCAAAAAAAAAATCTAAAAATCACCATTGCTGAAAACAATGATTTGATCCGTGTATGCTCATAATTAAAAGCTAAGCTTACAGGAAAGTGAAGAATACCAAAACCAAAGAACCTTCAATCACAGCTTAAATCAAGAACAGAAAATCACAACAAAAACAAAAAAAAATTAAAAATAACAGAAGAACAACAGAACAACAACACAAGAACAATTAGCAAATTAACAAATTCACAATAACAGTTAAAATTTACCAGAAGAACACTAATGCAAGTGGAATCATCATGCTAATATGTTTTCTGCAAAGATGCTATTTGTGCAGCTAAAATTTCCTAATTACTAAGATCCAATTATTCTAGTTTCACATGCAATCAACTTACTAAGTTTCTAAAAGCTAGAAATTATAAAACCAACCAGAATATGGTTAAACATTTCATCAAACATATGTTCGGTGCCGTAAAATTAAAACAAAATAAGAGAATTCAAAGCTTAATATCAATGTGATAGAGAAGAGAACATAACTATTATAACTTTAATTCAGTCTATGAAGTAATCCAAACCACTACCAAATCAAATAGTTACTTATTGTAATAGAAATCAGAAGTTGCAGAGTTTGAAGCAGAGTATTGGTGTTGTGTGAGTGTATTGTCTGGTGGCGGATTTAGGGAACTCACGTCGGCGACAAAAGAAAGCAGTTCGACGGCTAGGTGGAGCGCGCGGGTTGGTCGCAGTGTTTGAAGAAGAGCAACGTGGCTTCCAGACGAACACGAATGCGAACTCGAACGGTGAGCGGCGAGTGAACGCAAACAGTGAACGCCGAGCGAACGTGAACGGCAAACAAACGGCAACGGAAGCGCGGGTGAGCAGACAAAGACCACGGACGCCGAGCTCGAGGAAGCAGCCGCGATCGGTGACAGCGAACAGGGGTTGAAGACTTGGATCACGAGGGAAGCTAGATAGACGAACGGATGGCGAACTTTGAGTGCGACAGAGGCGGCAGTATGCCACTCATTGCGGCGGTGGTGTAGGCTTACAGTGCTAGGGTTTTTTGGCTGGGGTTGTGTGATCTGATTTCTTTCTGAATGAAAGAAAGAAAGGGGGAAAGGGAGAAAGAAACTATGGAACTTCCGTTTTCGTGTAAACCGGGCGGGTTCCGGTTCAACGGTTTTTTATCGGTTTTTAAAACGACGGTTTTACATGCCTGATTGGATTGTTAATGTTTTTGGTTTGCGGTTGAATCGATCCGACCGATCAATCCGGTCCAATTTTCAGAATTGCTAATTATATTACTAACTTTTTTCAAATGTTATGAAACTTTTCCATCTATAATTTGTATATTGACTTATTTTATAATCAAGTAGATAAAAAAAAATAACTTCATTAAAAAATACACTCAAAAAAAGACTCAATTAATATTCAAAGCCTAATTCGGACTAAGACAAAGTCAATTTCACCTTATTCATGTACACCCCTAATTATTTCATTGGACTTTTAGTTAGCACAATATTTATTGACTGAATTGTTGACTAAATGGTGTTGGTTCCTAGCATTGTTAGAATTTCAAAAGCAAAATATAAAATAATAAAAACAATTTCAAGTTGTTTGTCTCCTTCAAAACTTACTTTTGTCTCTTGAATCTTTAACTCGAAATTCAAAAGGTTAAACAGTAACCAAATGTTAGGTAAATGTAACCAACACTTAATCCAATAATCTGTTGTAAATGACTAAATTTGAGTATTAAATCTAGAATCAGAATCATTAGCCAGCATTTCGTTTTCCACACTGGAGATGATAGTTAGCCAGCATTCCAAACGTTGTTCCCATCCCATGTCATATACATCTATGCATGTTGCAGGTTGTATATACAGAACTAGACTAACTTGTAATGTTAGTGGCAGAACCAGAGCAGGAATCACAATTTATGGAAGCCTGAATCAGATTTCACAATTACTATCAAGCACTACTTGCTGAAACACACATTCTTTAATTACCTTTCAACTGAATATACATATTATAAAAAAGTTGCATAAATAACAAGCTTTCTGCTTTTCAATGTGGCTAACTTGCAGAAAATGTATCTTATACTAAGCTCAATTCATCTTTTATATTTGCAAATTTTATCTCATCTTTAAACTGGGTAGCAAGCACCTTCCGCAGATCCACCAATTCTTCGCCGGTGTCACAGATATATGCTGAAGCTTGTCGACCTGACAAGGTTGCACCTTCCATGCTGTCTATGTAGTCCTGAAAATACAAAATTCATTCAAGTCCGCAATATCGTGAAACTTCGAAACCACAAATTCCATGAAGGTGGCAAAAAGATGCTGCAATGGTCCAGAGGGAAAGGTACAAAAATAAAAAACAAAAAAATCTTGATATTGTGCAATTTAGAAGCATTATATTCTCGAAGCACAATTATAACTCTCCAGTAAAGACAGTGCATGGATTTTGAACTTACCTGCTTGGTGTAAGAGCCAGCGAGAAAGAAATTCTTCACCGGTGTCTTCTGATCAGGTCTGAATGGATCTTTACCAGGTCCCTCGCGGTATAGAGATTGCCCAATTTTAACAACAGATGACCAGGTTACTTCTAAGCCTTGAGCTGATGGAAACAGTGCTAGAACCTGCGAAAAGTTTACAAGATCAAATGTAATAACGAGTTATTATCGGTGTTTACCACTGGATCTTCCAAATAGGTAAAAACTAAAGCTTGAGGTGTGATCTAAGATGGAAATAATTGAAAATGCTATGCTTGATCTTCCAATTGACCAATGAATTAGCAGTATGAATAAATATGCAGCAAATGAACAAGTAGCTTTCCAAGCAGTTACTGCATTTTCGTGTTTCGGAGATATCATATGACAGTACATAATAGTGAAAAGCAAAATAGACTTGACAATAATCCATGCACTTATGCTCCTTGCTATTAAATCAACAATCACAATATCATAACATCATAAGAAAAGGCATGATATTTTGAATCTACCTGTTTTGCTACCCTCGAAATAATTTCATCATTCGGTAAGGGCATGTACGGATCACCTGGTGTCAGAACACATCTGAAATATGAAATAACATTACATATTTAGAACACATTGTAAAACCAAAGAGTGTATTAAAGCTTAAGACAAAATTCACCGACGTCAGATACTTACACAAGGATATATGTATAAAAGCAACTTATAACGAAGTGAGAGCACAGACACACTTACTGTAATAATGATCCTTGTCCTTCAATGTAATAATCTTCAGGAGATGTTAGTGCAAGGTCTGCAAAGCACGAAAAATCTGCATCCGGAGTATAGAGAAGGTTATCTAGCCCAAGAGCTTGCTTCAGTTGCCTGCCATCAACAAAGCGAAAGAATTCATAAGGTCAATAGCAATCATAGAAGGGAATGAAACCATTCCTTACTCTTCAAGCAAAAAGTATCAATCTGTGGCAACAATAGGGAATCCTAAAATTATGATAATCACCTTGATTTTTCAAGATCCTGCAACTCTGTAACCCAGCCGTTGTATCTGAGTTGCACTGTGACGACAGGAACTCCAACAAGCTCGTATATGTTACTGAAAAACTTCTGTTCCCTCCACTCCGAAGGAATTAATCTTTTAATTCCGGGAACATCACAAGCTGACATAAAGTAGTATTAGATATCTTTGAAATAATAAGGCAATCAGTACAAAACTAATGAATCACTACACTACTAACCAGCAACGTAAGCATCAGCATGCACGATTTGCTTGGCAGTAGCCTGAGAAAATGAAATTTAAAAGAAAAACAGAAAAGTGTTAACTATGAATTATGATGATTTTCAGAATGTGTCAGATTCTAAGGAAGCATGTAAACACATGAGAAGCAAAGATAAATAGAAAGAAAGAAAAAAGTATCACCTTTGACATGGCAAGTCCTGTAACATAAGTACTACCATCAGAAGACCTATTATAAAGTATTTCTCTGCAACCCCATCTAAGATGGAACCTGTTCCAGCAACGAATAGAATCAAATACTGACAAATTAGAATAGTCATCATTCCAAAATTCCAATATGTGAGGCTATACCTGCCCCCTCTATCTGTAATGTACTTTTGGATAGGGCCACTCAAATAAACATCCGGTGAACCCTTCAGCATTCGCAAAAGGGAGGCCTCGGTCTTTGTAGCAAACAAGGCAAATATGGTGAGCATGCAACGTGCACTGATATTATCACAGTCAATAAATCCAAGAGCATAGGCCACTGGATCCCACATCCTTTGAATACTCATTCGTGTGCCACCTTTGGATATAAACCAGTCTGAAAAGCTAATCTGTAACGAGTGCATACAAAAGTTAAGAGAGTATATAAAGCTGAGGAATAAATAAATCAGGCAACACCATTTTGAAAGGGGAACAATGAATTGACATATCCTCTTACACTATCCAAATTCCTTATGTCCCTCAATGCAGCATCTGGATTAATAAGAGCTTTGACAACTGGACTCAGTGCGAGAGCCACAGCATTTCTAGCCTTATCATAAGTCTGTTCATAAATAAAAAACAAAAAGTTAAATGCAGTGAGTCCTACTAAGGAATATGAAGAATGTTTTTTCTTTTTACTTTGAGTACAAATACCATATTGTGAGGAGGTTTCTGAATAATACTATAGTCATGCAATCTTAACACCAAATAAAATAAAATAGAATAAAATTTAAAATGGGATTACCTTAAGCTGATTTGTGGACAAAAAAGCGTTTATCCCATGCAATGGTGCTCCCACTGGGAAGCGAAAATCTAGTTCTGCACTGGAAAACTAAGTTATGAATAATGTGTCATGTAACTATTATCTTTTCGTAAAGTGTAGTGCAATTGGGGTAAGAGGGAAAGCAAGAAGAGAATAATCAACAAGAACAAAAATCAGTATTACAGCCCAAAATATACCTCCTATTTGACCCCCTTTGTTTACAAAAGTGTGAGTGTGATCCTTTACAAGTAGATTGTTATCTGCACCCACCTATTCCAGGTAAAGAAAAAGAAAAAGCAAGTGGAATGAATGGATACACAACGAAAATGAACACATCAAGTGAAGTCAATAATAGAGGTTCTTGTCCTTGATAGAAGTGACACTTGTAATACTTATGTGGTTTCCTTTCTTATCAACAAAAGAACCAACTTTCCCACCAATAAAAGTCCTCGACTCATATATATCCACCTGAACGAGAGCAATTAGAAGTAAACATACTAGAGAAAATGCATTATCTAGAATATCCTAATAAATTTAACACCATAATTGTGTTAAGAAACTGACCAAATCACTCCACTTTGCTTCAAAAATCAAGTTTACCATGTACACCATAACATCCAATTTCAAAATAACATTTTCTCCGTTCCATACTGATAAGTCACTTTGACTTTTCACATATATTCATAAATCAAAGTATCAAAATGACTTATAACATATGAAATGGAGGAAGTGTGATATTAAAGATTAAAGGAGCTGAACCTCGTGTCCTTGATCCAAGAGTTCCACTGCAGTTGACATGCCAGCAAGCCCAGCCCCAATGATGGCAACTTTCAGCTTTGGTCCTCGATAATGCCCCGGCTCCGGCGGAAACAGCCCTTTCGGCGCTGGCAGGAAACCATTTCATTTGTCAAACTTACAGCTCAGCTCAATTACTATAATAACTAAACCTGGTAACATGGGCCAACCAGATTCATTCATAAGCTCACACCACTCCCCTATGATAGACCCTAACTACCATCCTTCACAATCCAGTATTCACCCACAGGCACAGAAATTCACCAACAATTAATGTCAAAATTACACACTGTACACTACAAAGTTACATGCCCCATTGCCATGATGACCCAATTTTTTTGTTCAGATAGCAACATCATTATACTAAGCTTTTTTTTAATTATGTTTTTTTTCAAAAAAAAAAAAGCTCCATGAACACAAAAACTACGGCACCAAATCAGCTATCACGTAGTATTTGTGTATATTTATATGTGTAAAGTAATGTTTTTCTGTCTTCGTATATCATAGTTGTTCCTTCCTTATGGATAATATGATAATAATTCAAATACCAAAAAAAGAAAAACATTAAATGAAAGTAACAAACTGCTACGGAAACTGTATATCCAAAAATTTATCCGAAATTGAATACCTCGTAGTTTGCTTTAGAAAAATAAAAGAAAGAAGAAGATACTAACCGTTGACGCTCATGTCGGAGACATTAGAATCTAACGAGCAACGAACACGAGACTTGAGTGGCTTGTTGAAACGAGTTCCGGAGAGGGGAAGAGATGCTGAAATTGATGAATTTGTCCGGTAGTTGAAGGGATTAGAATTTGCGTTGTAACCACTCGGAATTGTTTGAGGAGGATAATAAAATAAAATTATTTATTAAGAAAGGGGAAATGGAGGTGGCACTGAGTGAGTCACAAGTGACAATGGCAATTCCATTTTAGTGGTGGGTGGATAATGAACCAACAAAGCCTCGTTAGTTGTTGGCTTGGATTAGGGGTACTAGTTGTGGTAGTGGGGGTTGCGCAATGGACAGTGGAGAGTGGAAAGAAACACAATTCCCCAACGTTGACCTCTTTCTTTATTTCTTCTTTTTTCCTTCAATGATATTTACCTTTGTTAGTTGTCAACTACCAGGATAAATATTTAAAGGAAATACCTCAGATGAGTGTCTGAAATTTTTTAGTTCTAAACAAATTTTAAGTCGCAAATAAATTTTAACATTTACTGTTGGTGGTCAGAATAATCGTTGGTTAAGTGCTAAAACAAAATCCATCATCACCTATATATGCTGCATGTCATAGCTTTGATGCAAACACCTGTCCTGGTTAAGTGTTAGTGTTTTTCAATCAGCTACAATTGGTGGTAGGAGGCTTAGTATCGAGAATGAATCCTTTTAATTTTATTTTTAATTAAAAAAATAAAGTGTAATTTTTTATTTTTTATTTTTTTTAAATAAAAAAATTAAGAAAATCTATTTTCATTCAATTGTTATTAAAGAATGGATTAAGAAATAGTAATGATTTTAGTTTAAGAAAATAATTTTAATATATATTTATTCAAAATATTAGATATGTGGTGGACCTTAGTTTTCTTTGTTTGACTTTTTGATCGGATCGGACATACTTAAACACTATAGATGGACTAAAAATTATGTTAAACAATTTAAAAAGTATTGGCACCATCTTTGTCTAAAGTAAAAGAAAAAATTAATTTGTTAATGACCAAGACACAAATGAATCCAGTCCAAAAAACAAATGAAATTTTTTTTTTTAAATATGTGATAATANTTTATAGTAAATAGAGATTCATGTTTGAGGCAAACTGAGAGTGCTGTTGGTCTGGTAGCTTTTCTATATTGTTGAGGGAAGAGCTTGATGGCTGAAGGAGAAGAAATTCGTTCAGCGGCACCTGAAACTTTAAATAAAGTAAACTTCAAATCGTTGGGACTATTTATGTGTGAACTACATGCTTGGATTTCGGAATTAGGGCAAGTTCCAAATCCAAATTCTGAACGTCATTGTCATTTGATGAGTGATATTCTATTTAGTTTGTTGATTGGGTCTGTGATTTCATTTTTTTTGCCGTTATAGAAGGTTAAAAGAAATTTATTATTTTTCGTCGTTTGTGTTTCTGTAACAACTCAACTTTCAGTACGTCATGATCGTACCAAAAGTAAGGTGTTACTAACCTAATTCCTTTATTATTTATTTAATATTGAATCTTTACACGTTAATCTGTCGATGATTTTACTGAAAAGTTACAACTTTTTCATCAAGAACAAATAACACATATTCACATACTTAATATTATACATTATAGTATTACATACAAAACCAATTACAAAATCTACCCCTCTGAATAAAACTTCAACTACAAGGCAAGGAAAAAAATAAATTCTAACAACAACTCAACTTGCAAACATATTCTTCTATACTCCTACAACTTCGCAATAAGCCTTCACACCTGTAGCTGAAAATGGTGGAAATAGGGAGTAAGAATTGGAGAGTTCTTAGTAGGTCCGAAGTGGATAGTTATGTCTATTTTATTATTTGTTACATAGCAATTCCACAAATTTGTAATCTTCAATAGATAACCAACAACAACAAACCTCAGAATACAAACAACTTTAACAAATCAAAGATACAGAGAAAATCACAAGTCAAGAAGCACATACACACAATCATAGAAACACATATCACATAGAAGTATGTGCAAACAAGTATGATGCATGTCTGTCCTATGCAAGCTATGAGCTCATGTGTTGGTTGTGTAACACCCTAGTATTTAAATCCTTATGCTCAAGTCATAAGTCAATAATAATAAGATGGTACGACTCAAGGTGGATTTATAATACATATATAATTGAAAGGAATTATTAAACGAGAAGCCTGAAAATTAGTAAAATAAAATCGCGATCAGAAACTCACACTATCGATGAAAAAAACAAAGCGCATTCAGAAAGCGAAGCAAAATAAAACATTAAGGAATAATAGGATAAAGACAAGATATATACATAAACATGCATACAATAACCACTGGTCGCGACCTACGAAGTTTAGGCCGGCTAGGGTTACAATAATAAAATTCAATTGACAACAGCATTTGTTATCTCCCCCAAAATATATATCAAGGCCTCTATAGGCGAGTTTTCAAATAAAAATGCTTACATATAAGTTTCTCAAAATAAGTAAGTAGAGATCTAAACAAAAGTAAAACACGAGTCTAGTATACTTCGCCATCTCTCAGATGAATCACAGTTTACTGTTGAGCACCGGGACTGTAGAGCCTAATTAAAAAAAACAACAAACAACAACGATGGCCCAAGCCCATAACCTTTCCTTCTTTTCTTTCTACTCCAATGGCACACACAAACATTTCAATGTAGCAATACACATATTATTACATCATAGAAACCCCCCACTACCAATGCTACTCTCTGATCTCCTCTATTCATGTCACTTCTTTAACAATAATTTCATACAATTTTATTTCAATTAATTTTACTATTCTTCTTCTATTCCAACTCTATTATGCTCTATCCATTGTGTTCTCTTATGTTAGCTTTTATTCCAAAACTCTATTGAAGTAGTCTAAGCTTGAAAAAAAAAGGAAAATTACCTTTAATTCAAGCATTACCAATTATTAGACATTAAGGTGATTCTTTAGCTTGATAATTACCTATATCTTTAATTTTTGTCCCGTTTATAGTTATGGGTATTAATAAATTCGAAAATTTAGGGTTAGGGTAAGATAGAATTTTGGATTTTTTGGTATATAGGTTTTATTATATTAATTGATGTTAAGATTAACTTATTAGAGTTATTATTGTTATGTTTGTGGTATTAGATACTCAAAGGAACCACTCTCCTTGCTCGTTAGAACCTGTGGATTAGAAATTCCTCTCTTGGATTTTAGTCTCTAAATAAACTTTGTATCTATGGTTAAATTTTAGCATTTACTTTATTTTTATAATTATTGAAAATAATTTTATAATTTATTATTTAGTTATTTACTAACTTATTTTCCAATATGATGTTTATGTTAAATATTTTACAAAGAAAATCTCACTTGAGACATAATATTTTGTGTTGAAATGAATGAAGTGGTTATTTGAGAAATTAAACTACAATGTAAATATTATCTTGCATATACACTTTGAATGTAAATTTAGTATTGAATTTAGATAAAGTTGTTACATGAATTATTACTATTGAATTGATGACGTATTTATTGATTTGTTTGATAACTTTTAACTTGATAATAATTTGTATGACAAAATATTTTGGAAAGTTCTATGACAGAAACTATAGCTAGCGACAGCGAGCGCTATACTTGGTGCACCTTGTCAGTCTATAATTGCATTTTCAGGACCATATGAGATGAAATAGTTCCTGTCTGTTTTATGTCCACAAAACTAGTGGAACATGTCTGTTTCAGAACTCACACGAAGAAAAACAACCTAAGTGTGATTTTTGTCTATTATTTTGATTTTTCTGGATTAGATAACCTTCCGCGTATATTGTTATAAATAAAGAAGTTTGAATGTTCGATATTTATAATTAATTATCATTGTGTTTGAGTATAATTTTGTCACTATTATTAAGGTGGATTTATTTTAACTAAGAGTTTACTAATTATACAACTGTCTTTTGTGGGGCTATAGATGCTCTGCCTACTCACTGAGTTGCAAAACTCACTCTATTGTTCTTTTATTTTTTTTCAAATATGGGCCTTGATCCTAATCCAACTTCATTAGTTTCGCTCTAGTTTTATTTATGTTGGTGAGCCCTTTACTGTTTAAGGGCTTGATATTTCGTGTAAATAGCTTTAAAGCTCTTTAGACTTGTTAAACTGCTCCATGTGATACAGGCAGGATCTGATGTTGGTGACTTGAGTATGTTGCTTGTAAATATCCTAGTTGATGAAACTAATAGACTATGCTTTGCTGTAAATATTTAAGTCAAATTTTATATAGATATGCTGAGTACGTTTTAAATGTGAGGCTGAGAATGTGTTGATTTTTCATAAAATTGAAAATTCAATTTGTTCTGTTATCTGTAATATCGATTTCTGAGGCTTGCTTAGGAAGATTTTCCTAAGCGCCAGTCACGGCCAGATTAGGTCGTGACAAATTGGTACCAAAGCTCAGGATTCCCTGTGCAATATGAAGCAGTTGTCCTATAGTAAGATCATGATTGTGTAAATGGAAGCCGACCCATTTTTCACAAGTTGTGATGTTACAAATGACTTATAGGAGTGTTCGTAAAATAAGGTCTTTAAAGTGTGTTTTCATTGTTTTGTGTGTTTGAGCCTATCTGTATTTGATATAATCATTCATTCTTAGGTTGAAGATGCCACCTAAACATCGTATTCCTACTCCACGGGCAGAAGCGCGTAATGCTCCTAATGTTGAAGTTAATAGAACACCTTTTTCCCTATTCAGTCAATGAGGTGGTGGTCGTAGAAGATCGATAGGACAACGTGTAAAACCCAAAAAATTAGTAAATAATTAGCCAATTTAATTATTAATCCAAGAGAATTAGAACGTGAAATTTTATAGTTTAATAAGGTAGAATTAATTAAAACATGAATTTTGACGCTAATTTTAAAGAATTTGGCCCATGATGGGGCCAAACAGGCCGAACTGGGCGAACCGAGCCCATATTAGGCCCAAGGCCCAACCCAATTCCTTAATATAAATGAGCTTCAGCTCATCTCCTTCTTTCTTCATTTGAAGAACGCAGAAAATACTCAAGGAAGAAGAGAGAAATAGAAACAAACCCTAACCTCCATTCAAATCCATACATCTTTCAATTTTGAGCTTTCGATTGCCGCATCGTTTTCGGCCCGCGACCGCAGCGTCGAGCTCTACAAAGCCCATAACTTAATTAGGTAAGAAAGCCATGTTTTCCTTTTCAATTTTCTCTTCTCCAATTTCAAAACTCAATGTGAAATTATGTTGAATTTTGTTTGATTTCGGTGTTTAGGTTCAAATTAGCTTGTGAGTTTTATCGGGTTTAGCTCCCTTGGGGTGTGAGCAAGGTAAGCTTCTTCAATATCTGGGTGTAATGTTGAGTAAGTGAATTCAATGTTAATTATAGTGGTAATTATGTTGTTAGATTGGAAATTGGTTGAGAAGTGGAATGAATTTGAGGATTTCGAAGCTTGAGATCGATTTTGGAAGCTAGGTTCATTGGTGAGGGGCTGTGTTGATAAGCTTGTGGTGCGGGAACGCTTGAGGTGTTCCGGGTTTTATGAGGAATCGGCCAAGGTATGGTTTTAGTTTCTAGTATTTGATATATAATTTCTTGTGAAAACTTAGGCTAGATGACCATTGGATAGGTTGGAATGCATGATTGTGTTAAATGTTTAGTATCCTTGATGATGATTGTTGATTTGGGTTGAGTATGAATTTCGGCAATTGATGTTGTGGTGAGAATGTATTGACGCATGATGATTTTAATGATGAATGATGAGGATGATGTGAATGAATATATATGTAATGAGTTATTGATGATCCTGTTGGTTTAATTAAGAAGTTCATGTATGAGATTATTTAAAATTGAGGTATAATTGGTTATGGTAGGATGTGAGGCTGTGTTTCTATGATATGGTATGTTTTGGATGTTGATTATGAGCATAGAAAGTTGGTTTTGAATGGTTGATTGATGAAAATTGAAGTTAGAGCATTTTTGTGAAAATATGATTTTTGGCTGAAGTTTGACGAGTCATAACTCGACTTCCGGACCTCCAAATTCTTTCAAAATTATTTCATATGAAAATTTAGTCCGTGAAGTTTATGTCGTTTGAAGAACGGATGAAAAATATTTTAAAATGGGAAAGTTATGCGGGTCGGAAGTTCGGTATGCAAAATTGAAAATGTGCAACACTTAGCATTTTTACCTATTCTGCGGAACTTGCGTACGCGACCACCTACACGCGACACAACCAACCCTTTCGGATTGGGCATCTTGCATACGCGAGCAAGGTGGTTGTGTATGCGAGCAGGGCAAAACGAGGCCCCTAGACCTTAGTGGTATGCTTAGTACTGAGATGAAGATAGGAAGAAAAAGTAACTTAAAAATGAAGAAAGATTTTTAAAAGATAATATGTGGTTGGAGAAGATGGTACTTGATTTGATAAAGATGATGAAAGTGGTATATGTGGCAATTAAGAGAGTAATATAATATTGAGAATGATGTAAGAGGCAATTGATGATGATGTATAATTAAGGATAGAGTTGAGAATGATAAGATTTGATTCGCGATATGACTGTATTGAGAGGTAAATGTTGAGTTTGGCAATGACCGAGTATGGCCGGAATGGCTGAGATATCAAGGTCTGGGTGTGATCCCGCTTGTGTGTTAACTTGAAAATCTTATCGGATGGCAAGTTGAGAACGGAGGATCCCCTCTCTTGTCATAATGTGGATGTGGGAAAGGTGGAAAGGTACTCTTCTTCGTATTATTTCCCCCACATTCTTCTCTGGTTGCAAGGTGGAAAGGCACACTCCTTCGATGTGGAAGGGCACTCTCATTCGTTTGTGTTCCTCCTGGGGATGCACAACCTAGAAATCATATCCGGGTTAGCTACCGGATGTGTCGAGTTCTGGCGATTTAACCGACACGTGGGCTCACTGCCAGTAGGAAAGGCATGCATCATATGCATTTGTATGTTTTGTTTGATTGTGCATTGTCTTGGCTCACTTAATTGTTTATTCATGTTAATTGCTAATTGCCTACTTGTTATATATGCTTTCTGTATGTGCTTGTCTTGTCTGTTTTGCTTGTCTGTGCATCGGAGTTCGAGGATTGGAGGAAAGGCGGAGGATTTGAGGGTTTTTGTACGGTTTTGGTAAGTTTAGAACCTTAAAGAACCACCCCGTTTATGGTTTTCTGTTTTAAATCATTAAGTTTTATAATCTAAGGCTGTGTTTGTTTCTGAGAATAGGACAGGACAAGACACGATAGACAGAGACACAAAATTTTGTGTTCTTGTATTCTATCTGATGATAAACTAGAACAAACTATGAAAATCTAATTTATTCTCATTTTTTTTCATTCAAAAAATTTTAGATAAAAAATATAATAATAAAAAATATAATTATGAAAAATTAACAAAAATAATGATAAAAAGAATGAAAAATAAGGTGTGTCCCTTGTTAGTGTCCCCGTGTCCTTCCTGTCAAGATGGACACAAAATACACTAACTCAGTGTCTCTAGACACACTGTCTCTGTCCATGTCTCCTCTGTCAAACATGATTTTGTGTCTCAATGTCCATGTCTCAATGTCCTGTCTCTGTAAACAAACGCAGCCTAAGTGTCGGAGTTCTAGGATTGTCTCTGGCTTTCCCAAGACCTTGTATCTTATGTATGCGGCACCACTACCATTCTGAGAACCTTCGGTTCTCATTCCATACGTGTTATTGTTTTTCTGATGCAGGTTGAGAAGCACCACACTGTGTATTCTGGAGACTCTAAGGAAGCGAAGAACTCTTAGGATTCAGAGTTGTATTTTATTTATATTTATATATGTATATAGATTCTCCACCTTGTATTTTATGTTTGTCACTCTTAGAGGTTGACTTGGAGAAACAGGTTGTCAATTTTTTGTTTCGGGTTACTTTGGGGTGTATATATATGTATATGTATACTCTGGTTGGTCTTTGCTTCGCCGGCCAAGCTTAGAGCTTGTTAATTTCATTTTTGGAACTCTGATCTTATGTATTTAAATTATCTTTTCCGTTCAATCTTATCCACCTTTCTACTTTTATCCGATCGTGAGTGTTGCGTTGTTTTGCTTGTATTTCGTTCAATAACTTTTCTTCAAAGGCTCCTAGATAAAACCTTTTCCATCTATATTATATATATAATTTTACTTTTAGAGGTAGTAATACCTCGCCACCCCAGTTTTATGACTTAAGCATAAGACTCTGTGAGGTAGGCTGTTACATTATGGTATCAGAGCAGTTTGTTCCCGTAAAGCCTGGGGAATGGACTGACTATGCTTCTGAGCATGCTCTGACTGTATGTACATGCTATTTAGGATAACTGCTTGACATATATAGCATAAATGTTCATGAGCATTACCTTTGGAAATTTGAAGCACTAGACTTTAGATATTAAGATTGATCACCTTAATATCAATTTTTTGGTGTGGACAAGACCCAAATGGCGTCTCATGGACGCGATTGAGGTAATTTGGTTGATTTTCTTACTTCTTATGTGCAAGCTTATGCGGAAGGGATGGATCGAACAAATTAGAAATGTTGATGGAGGCGGTAATGGACCTAGTGATGAATGAAACCAAGGGTTTAGAACTCATGCAGCTTGAGTAAAGGTCAATAGTGCTAGTTAGGGAGATAAAGAGACTCAAAGAATGTTCTAGCAGAGTAGACAAGTGATTTGATGAGGGAAAAACGATTCCACACAAACTCACCGGCTAGTGTACCGGGCCGCATCAAGTAGTAATAACTCACAAGAATGAGGTCGATCCCACAGGGATTGATGGATCAAACAACTTTAGTGAGTGATCAGTCTAGTCAAGCAGACAGTAGTGAATTGGGTGAAAAATGAACTAGCAGAAAGTAAATTGCAATGAATTTAAAGTGCAGAATCTAAATCAGCAGAAACTTAAAGAGCAAGAAATGTAAATTGCAGCAAATGTAAACGGAATTGGGTGCTGGAAAATTAAATGAAAGCAGTAAATCAGAACTCAAAATAATCGCAGAAGAATTAAATTGCATGAAAAGTAAATTCAGATCACAGCAAACTCAAATGTAAAGTTGTAGAAAGTAAAATTGCAGACGAGAATTGCAGAAATTGAGAATTTCATTGAAATAAAACTGAATTCTACTCCTACTCCTACTCCTACTGCTGCCTACTACTATTGCAGCCTACTGTCTGTGCTTACCTTTATGAAATGAAACTGATGCCTTTATATAGGCTTTAGAAAATGAAAATGAAATTGCAAACAAATTACAAATCAAATGAAATTCCTATTCTAACTATCTCTTGTGCCTTTGAGTGATGTCAATGGGCTCTGCTTGCTTTGAATTTTTAATTGGGCTTGGAATCAGATTAATTGAGCCAGAGTTGCAGCTTCCAGGAGAACGGAGCATTTTCAAATTGAGCGCAACGTTTATTCACCCACGCGTACGCGTCCCCTGCGCGTGCGTGTCCTTTGTGTTTTGGGCCTTCCACGCGTACGCGTGACCTTCAGGTTTTGGGCTTGTGGCGCGTACGCGTGCTATACGTGCGCGCGTCCATATCAGCGTTCATTTTGTGAGCGTAGCGCTTGCTTTGACAACGGTGTCCCACGTGTACGCATCATGCATGCGTACGCGTGGCCTTCCAAAGTTGCAATTTCGACACGTGAGCGTCATGTACGCCTGCGCGTCGATATCAATTCTTCAATCCCAAATTCAGATTTGCCCAAAAACGCTCCTTTAGTTAACTTAGCGTTCTCTTTGCAAATGAACGCTCTCTTTGTTTAAATCATGGGCCACGCTTTTGAAAGCGTGGCCTAAGGCTCCAAAGTGTGCCCAAACTCCAAAATGTTCCCCAGAATTTCTCTTTTCTATTTTTTAGCTTATTTTGTACTTTTTTATTTCTTTTTCCACTTATTTCCTACAAAGTTTATAAAATCAAAAGATCAAAGAAATATACCATTTAAGCACAAAAGCATTCAACATTTAAGCACTAATCATCAATTTCTTGTATGAAAAAGCATAGAAAATATGCACAAGATGACATGTCATCACAACACCAAACTTAAACCTTGCTTATCCCCAAGCAAGAAAAGAATCATGCAGTAAGTTTTGACAAACTAAGGTGAGAAGAGTAGTAAGTTGATGTTCATGGTTAGCTAGTTTTCTATGTATACTACAATCACAAAAGAAATGTAAATGATTGATGCTTTTATCTAGTTCATTTTATGAAATCTTTTCCTTATATTTTTTCCTTGAAACAAGCTTTTTCATTTTCTTATTAGCTTCTCCTTTTGGGTGCTTTGCCCCATGAGTTGATAACAAAGCTACGACTCTAAATGCTTTGTTTTCAAGTATTACCACTTGATACATAAGTACCACAAGCATTTAATTAGAGGGTTTCTTTAAGCATCATTTGTTTCTTTTCTTTGCTCTCTAATCATTGATGCTCAGAGCCTTGAGCTTTGAGGGAGTGCTTTTGCACTTGAGCCTAGCCTTGACTCTAAGTGTTTTATTTTCAAACTTTTTGTTTGATACATAAACACCACAAGTACTTAACAATTAAATTGTCATTGGTATTCAGAGCCTTCAGCTTTCTCATTCTTTTCCTTTTTCTTTTCTTGCCTTAATTTGCAATTGCTTCTTCAAGGTTTTCATGATTTCAAAAATTTCATAAAATGTCCTAGATGAAAACTTCAATTAAATAAACTCTAATGCAATTGAGTAACAATTAATCATACTAGCCTTCCAATACTTGTATGCACATGCCAAGTTCTTCTTTAATCCCTTGTTTGTTTATGATCATGATACTTTATTGCTTTTGAACTCACACAATTCAAGAGGGTAGTCATAATGTCACAGCAACATGTTACAATTTAGCAATCAAGCTATGCTTATTCACAACACACATGCATACAGAGAAGATAGAAGACAATCATGCACTTTAAAATGCTGGAAACAAATGAGAGGAAAAAAAACTTTACCACTTTGTAATTCATCTTCATTGTTGTTGTCCTTTTCCTCCTATTCTTCCCCTTCCCATACCAACTTAGAGTGTTTGCTCATCCTCAAGCAACAATTGGATCAGTAGTGATGGGGCTAAGATGGATCATGAGTGTCTTACATAATGAAATATCAGTAGCACATGTATTTAAGCAAGCAAGATGAAAAATAACAATGAAGGCACAGGAAACAGAGACATTGTGATTGCACAAATAAGAGGGTGTGCATGATTCATTGCATAACAGATAAGTGGCACACCAAACTTAGTGTGACACTTTCACTTGGAATTAATGCAAGTATCTAGTAAAGATTGGAAATCAATTGTGTTGTATAGCAACACCAATCTTAGAATGCAATCACATATCAATTTATTTAAAATAAAACTAAGCAAATGAAACTGTTATGTGTTAAATACAATCACCAAGCAAAGATTCTGTCACGAATAAGGATTTTTTAGTGAGGTATTAACAAAAATAGTTAAAGAGCAAAATAAAAGAAAGCATTAAAGACAAAGAAATGACTAAAATATAGATAATAATAAAAATGTCAAACCAAAAGAAAGCTAACACTGCTAAGGCATTATGATTATGCAGACAAGTGGTGTTGCTGGATTCATTGCATAGAAAATTAAGTGGCACACCAAACTTAGAAACTTAGTGTGACACTTCCATTTAGAATTAATGCAATCATCCAGATGGATTGAAAACAGATTGTTGTAGGGCAACACCAAACTTAGAATGTAACCATATGCCAATTATTAAAATTAAACAAAGAAGAGAAAGAAAATAAACAAAGCAGAGAAATGAAATGTTACCTATGGTTGGGTTGCCTCCCAACAAGCGCTCTTTTAGTGTCATTAGCTTGACATGTTGTTCTTCACTTTCTTTCTCTTCTTCTAGTTTGTTAAGAGGAATGACCTCAAGGGGAAAGATGAACCAGCTAGTGTCCCCTGTCTTGGCCTTTCCTCAGCAAGCTTCCTTTTGTTATTTGCTGAATTGAACTTGCTTGCTGGATCAGGGGTAGGATTGTTTGCAGTTGACCTTTTCTTGAATGTTGTCCTTGGTATCTTGGTCACAATCCTCTTCTCAGTGCTCTTGTTAGTTGACTTCACTACTTGGATATCAATACTTAGTGGTTGTGTGATGGTTGGAGCATTATCTTCATCAAAATCCTGTTGAATTGATGGTTCAATGAGCCCTTCTTCTATGCAAATTTCTGTCTCACTTGAGTATGGACTTCCTTGTTTGTCTTTCTCACTTTTTTGTTCCTCCACCTCCTCCTTTACACTCAATATTTGATTTAATAGCTCTTTCATGGAGGAGGTTTGTTGTTTTTCCCAAGATTTCTTCATATCCTCTTCATATCTTTCAATCACGGATTCAAGTGTTGAGAGTCTTTGGTTCAGGAAAGTTTGTGGGGGTTGTGAGTTTTCATGTTCCTTTGTCATCTCAAGTGGCTTCTGTGGATATGTAGTTTCAGGTTCAAATACCTCCACCACCTCATTCTTCATTGAAATTTTGCTTGGCACAGGGACCTCTTCATCTTGCTTCTCCACTTCATCCACCAATTAGTCTTCATCTTCTTTGATTAGCAATTCTTTATTTTTCCTTGCTTACTCTAAACATCCATCCATCTTATTGCAGAGGGTTTCTTGTTCTTTCCAAGATTCTATGTATGTTTGTAGGTATTGTTCAAATGCTAGCTCAAGGGATGAAGGCTGAGAATGAATTTCTGGATATGTGGGCATTGTGGTGAAGTTATTTTGAGAAGTATGAAAATAGTCTTGTGCTGAGTTATACTCAAGTGGTGAGGAGTTTTCAAATGAACAACTGGGAGGTGAGGTTGGACAATTTTGCATGAATGAATTGAAAGTATGCTCAAGTGATGATGGCTCTTGATAAGTGAAGTAGGAACTGTCAAATGCTTTCTGGTTTTGATCCTCCCATTCACAATGTGAATCATTGTTGAATTCATCAGAGTGTGGATCATGTTGTGGCATTGGGGAGCAATCTTGCATAAATTCGTTGAAAGCATATTCAAGAAATGATGTCTCTTGCTGAATAAAGTATGAATCATTAAGATCTCTTTGATTTTGACCTTCCCAGCCACAATATGAGTAGTTGTTAGACTCATCAAAATCTGGGTCATATTGTGTCTTTGGAAAGTGTCCCATTTCAACTGACTGTTCACACTCTTGCTGATATGCCCAGACACCATGAGGGTAATGACATAGATCATTTTGTGGCTCTAGATCATACCCCATGTGATTTGTTTGATCATTTTGTGGCTCTGGAAGGTGTTCATAGTCTATCATTTCTTATTGATATTCCCATCCACAATGAGGATAATGATATAAATCATTTTGTGGTGGTGGACAATATCTCATGAAATTGTCTTGCTCATCTTGTGGCTCTGAAGCATATCTCCATTGATTGAATTGCTCAGAATCTGTTAATTCTTGGTGATACTCCCAGCTACCATTAGGATAATGAATTGAATCATATTGTGATGGTGGACAGTATCCCATGAAATTTGTTTGATCAAAAGATGAGTTGAACTCCATTTGAATTTTGTAAAACACATCACCAATGAAAATTGAAATTCATGTCATAGGTGAGGATTTCTTAGTGATGCAATAACTCAAACACCTTGATATCAGCTTAAATCAGAAAATTAAAAGAACAAAAACAAAGAAAATGCTTAATCTATACTTCTCACCCACTTAATCATTGTTGATCTAAATCAATCCCCGGCAACGGCGCCAAAAACTTGATGAGGGAAAAACGATTCCACACAAACTCACCGGCAAGTGTACCGGGTCGCATCAAGTAGTAATAACTCACAAGAGTGAGGTCGATCCCATAGGGATTGATGGATCAAGTAGCTTTAGTGAGTGATCAGTCTAGTCAAGCAGACAGTAGTGAATTGGGTGAAATTGAACTAGCAGAAAGTAAATTGCAATGAATTTAAAGTGCAGAATCTAAATCAGCAGAAACTTAAAGAGTAAGAAATGTAAATTGCAGCAAATGTAAAGGGAATTGGGTGCTGGGAAATTAAATGAAAGCAGTAAATCAGAACTCAGAACAATCGCAGAAGAATTAAATTGCATGAAAAGTAAATTCAGATCACAGCAAACTCAAATGTAAAGTTGCAGAAAGTAAAATTGCAGACGAGAATTACAGAAATTGAGAATTTTATTAAAATAAATCTGAATTCTACTCCTACTCCTACTCCTACTGCTGCCTACTACTTTTGCAGCCTACTGTCCGTGCTTACCTTTATGAAATGAAACTGATACCTTTATATAGGCTTTACAAAATAAAAATGAACTTTTAAACAAATTACAAATCAAATGAAATTCCTAATCTAACTATCTCTTGTGCCTTTGAGTGATGTCTATGGGCTCTGCTTGCTTTGAATTTTTAATTGGGCTTAAAATCAGATTAATTGAGCCAGAGTTGCAGCTTCCAGGAGAACAGAGCGTTTTCAAATTGAGCGCAGCGCTCATTCACCCACGCATACGCGTCCCCTGCACGTGCGCGTCTTTTGTGTTTTGGGCCTTCCACGTGTACGCGTCACCTACGCGTACGCGTGACCTTCAGATTTTGGGCTTGTGGCGCGTACACGTGCTATACGCGCACGTGTCCATATCAGCGTTCATTTTGTGAGCGTAGTGCTCACTTTGACAACGCTGTCCCACGCATACACGTACGCATGGTCTTCTGAAATGCCACTTCCACGCGTACGCGTCATGCATGCGTACGCGTGGCCTTCCAAAGTTACAATTTTGACGCGTGCGCGTCATGTACGTGTGCGCGTCGATATCAATTCTTCAATCCCAAATTCAGATTTGCCCAAAAACGCTCCTTTAGTTAACTTAGCGTTCTCCTTGCAAATGAACGCTCTCCTTGTTTAAATCATGGGCCACACTTTTGAAAGTGTGCCCAAACTCCAAATTGTGCCCCAGAATTTCTCTTTTCTCCTTTTTAGCTTACTTTGTACTTTTTTGCTTCTTTTTCCACTTATTTCCTAAAGTTTATAAAATCAAAAGATCAAAAAAATATACCATTTAAGCACAAAAGCATTCAATATTTAAGCACTAATCATCAATTTCTTGTATGAAAAAGCATAGAAAACATACACAAGATGACATGTCATCATGATTACGTCCTTAATGGTTTAGAATCAGAGTGGCGCTACAGAAGCACAATAAATTTTGGTGACTCTAAAGTTGTAATGATGGGAGGAAGAAGTCTTGGGGTATGAGAATGATTCAAGGATTAACATAAGATCGAGGAATGGAGAGCGAGAATGTGTGGCTTAGGTTATAACAAATTGACTCAAAATAAGAGATTGAGGAATTGTTTAGTGAGTGAGATAGTTGAGAAAGAATTGAGATTGATTTCATTTAGGGAGAACCCTTGAAGCGTAAGGAAGTTTGTACTCGTTAAGAGGGTTAGACGAAGCAAAGAGTGAGACAAACAGGTTTAACTTAGGCTTGAATTGAGAATAGGATATTACATTAATGTCAGAGAATGGAAAAATGAATAGAGGTCGGTTGAATATGAGAGAACGTATATGAGGATTTGAAAGAGAATTTTCGAGGGCAAAAATTTCTGTTAGGGGGTAGGATGTAAAACCCGCAAAATTAGTAAATAATTAGCCAATAAATTAATTATTAATCCAAGAACTTAGAACATGAAATTTTATAGTTTAATGAGGTAGAATTAATTAAAACATGAATTTTGACACTAATTTTAAAGAATTTGGCCCAAGATTGGCCGAACAGGCCGAACCGGGCCCGTATTGGGCCAAAGGCCTAACCCAATTCCTTAATATAGATGAGCTTTAGCTCATCTTCTTCTTTCTTCATTTGAAGAACGCAGAAAACACTCAAGGAAGAGGAGAGAAATAGAAACAAACCCTAACCTCCATTCAAATCCATATATCCTTCAATCTGGAGCTCCAATTGCCGCACCGTTTGCGGCCACGCGACCGCATTGTCGAGCTCTACAAACCCCAGAAATTAATTAGGTAAGGAAGCCATGTTCTCCATTCCAATTTTCTCTTCCCCAATTTTAAAACTCAATGTGAAATTATGTTGAATTTTGTTTGATTTTGGTGTTTAGGTTCGAATTAGCTTGTGAGTTTTATCGGGTTTAGCTCCCTTGCGGTGTGAGCAAGGTAAGCTTCTTCAATATCTGGGTGTAATATTCAGTAAGTGAATTCAATGTTAATTATAGTGATAATTATATTGTTAGATTGGAAATTGGTTGAGAAGTGGAATGGATTTGAGGATTTCGAAGCTTGAGCTCGATTTTGGAAGCTAGGTTCGTTGGTGAGGGGCTGTGTTAATAAGCTTGTGGCGCGGGAACGCTTGAGGTGTTCCAGGTTTTACGAGGAATCGGTAAGGTATGGTTTTGGTTTCTCGTATTTAATATATAATGTCTTGTGAAAACTTTGGCTAGATGACCGTAGGATAGGTTGGAATGCATGATTGAGTTAAATGTTTAGTATCCTTGATGATGATTGTTGATTTGGGTTGAGTATAAATTTTGGCAATTGATGTTGTGGTGAGAATGTATTAATTCATGATGATTTTAATGATGAATGGTGAGGATGATGGGAATGAATATATATGTGATGAATTATTGATGATCTTGTTGGTTTAATTGAGAAATTTTGTGATATGGTATGTTTTGGGTGTTGATTATGAGCATAGAAAGTTAGTTTTGAATTGTGGATTGATGAAAATAGAGGTTATAGCATTTTTGTGAAAATCTGAACTTTGGCAATCTATAACTTGGATTCCGGACCCCCAAACTCTTTCAATCTTATTTATAAGAAAATTGGGTTCGTGAAGTTTATGTCATTCGAAGAACGGATGAAAAATATTTTAAAATGAGAAAGTTATGCGTGTCAGAAGTTTGGTATACAAAATTGAAATTCTACAGCAGTTAGAATTTTTACTTATTCTATAGAACTTGCGTACGCGACCACCGCAATGTGACCAACCCTTTCGGGTTGGGCATCTTGCATACGTGACGCCTCTGTTTTCAGCAAAGTGAATTTTGTTCGAAGACTTGCAAACCCTTACTGCACTACTCTTTCACCCATGGTTGGGGCATGACCTATTCAAAAATTGTAAATGCTGCTTACGGTATTGAAGCTGGATTGGAGGAAAGGAGAGTGAACAAAGAAATTGGTAAAAAAAGGATACAAGGAGCATTTTCTGAAGGATCAAGCTTCGGGGGCATATCAGGTCATCAGAATCACCCACAAACACAATCAGGTGGGGTTAACCATTCTGAAGTTGCCTCGAAGGGTACCTCAGCCTTGGGGAGTCCAGCAGAGATCTAAGCCTTCAGAAATTCTTAGGTCACCATGTTAGCATTATGGGAAATATCATTCTTGAGCATGCTTCAAGACTACTGGAGCATGTTATGGTTGTAGACAGACTGGTCACCTTCATAGAGATTTTCCTCATTCTCAGGGAAGTTCCATTCAAAGTTCAGCACTACCTGCCATATCCACACCATCTTTTTCATCTATGTCGCCTGTAAATTCTTCAGCTCCATTAGTTAAGGGCGCAGGTTGAGAATCTGGTGGTCAAGGGTCTAACAACAAAGGTGCAGCACAAGGTGGAAAAGGTCAGTCATAAATTCATGCTTTAACCCATCAGGATGCTCAGGCTTCAAATGCATTGATAGCAGGTACCTTACAAGTTTGCTCCTTAGATGCTTAAGTATTGTTTGATCCGGATTCTCATCACTCTTATATATCCCCACATTTTGCATCTCGTTTAGATAAGCAAGTTCAAGTATTAGACTATCCATTTTATGTTGGTACTCCACTTGGAGTTTCTGCAATGGTTCAATATATTTTTCGATCTTGTATTTTTAGAGTGAACACTGTTGATACCTAGTTGATTTGATCCTTCTTGAAATGATGGATGAACTTGATGTCATCTTGGGTATGGATTGGTTATCCTCTTATCATGTCGATGTAAGTTGCTACTACAAAATAGTGAAATTTGATATTCCACGCATTCCATCATTTGTTTTCTTTGGTGAAGGTTGTTCTACCCTGGCTAATCTTATCTCTTCTACTAGTGCTTTACACTTGATGGATAAAGGAAATCAAGGATTTCTTGTAGTAGTTAGGGACGTTGAAGCCAAAGTACCTAGTATAGATAAAGTTCCTGTTGTTAGAGAATTTTTAGATGTGTTTTCAGAGGAATTACCAGGCATACCACCGGATTGGGAGGTAGAGTTTTCCATAGACTTAGCCCCAGGGGTTTCTCCTGTGTCAACCCCTCCTTATCGCATAGCTCCCGTGGAATTACGGAAGTTGAAAATTCAGTTGCAAGAGCTATTAGACAAGGGATTTATCCATCCTAGTACTTCTCATTGGGAAGCTTCGGTCCTCTTTGTAAAGAAAAAGGATGCTTCAATACAATTGTGTGTCGATTATCGGCAACTTAACAAAGTAACTTTTCATTACAAGTATTCCTTGCCAAGGATTGATTATTTGTTTGACCAATTGATGTAGGATAAATGTCGGTTAGGAATTTTCACAAAATAATTCCATTGATAGTATAGTTCCAAACTAAGAAATAACCCTCAATCAAAGTTTAATTTGTTTGTCACAAGTAGAAACCCCAATAAAGATAACTGAAGTATTTAAACCTCGGGTCGTCTCTCAAGGAATTGCAGGGAAGTGTATTTGTTATTGGTTATGATGTACTTCTTTTTGGGGTTTTGGGTTTGTGAACAAGAAAATATAAATGACAAGAAAGTAAAACTAACAACTAAAATGGGTCTTGGCAAGGATCAAGAGTCAAGGTATCCTATTTTGGATCATTGACCACAATATGGTGATTACAAATGATTAATTCCACTTAGTTATCCTCTAACAATTGAAGGAAAGTCAAGTGGACATAATTGGTCCTAGAACCAATTAACAATCCTAAATCACCAATGGAATTGGACATCAATAATCTCAAGGGACCTAAGTCCTTAATCACAAGCCAAGAGTACCAAAATCTACTCTAAAAATCAACAAAGCATTTTATCAAATATTTGGAAGGCATAAAAGAAAAGCATGACAAAATAACAAGAAATATTAAATCTACAACTACCCAAGGCAAGAAAAGTAAGAATAACAACTCAATTAAACAATAAGAATCATGAAAACATAAATTGCATTAATTGAAATTAAAAGTAACAAAGTGTCATAAACATAAAGGCAACAAATAAAGAAAATGACAAATAAAACTAAAGAACAAAGATGTAAGAACAATAAACTACAAAGAAAAGTAGATGAAAATAAGAATTAAAAGCTAAACTTAGGAGAGATCTACCCTAATCTACCATAATTCCAGAGAGAAGAGAGAGCTTCTCTCTCTAGAATATGACATAAGACATGTTACTAATCTATCCTAATTTTTGTCCCCTTGTTTCCTCTTGAATTCTGCATCAAATAGCTTCAGAAATGAGTTGGATTTGGGCCTGAATGGCTCAGAAATCACCCCCAGCGTATTGCCTTTAAGTTGGTCACGTGCCGCTTGTCACGCATACGTGTGGGTGACATGTGCGCGTCGCTTGGAAAAATTTCCTCTCACGTGAACGCGTAGATGATGCATGCGCGTGGCCATGAATTTAACAAATCTTATTTCTTCATGAATTCTCCACTTTGCATGCTTTTCTCTTGACTTCTTCCATCCAATCCTTGCCTTATAAGCCCGAAATCACTCAACAAACATATCAAGGCACTGAATGAAATTAAAGTGAATTAAATTTAGCTATATTAAGGCCTAAACAGCATGTTTTCACTATGAAGCACAAATTAGGAGAAATTCATAAAATCATGCTATTTCATTGAATAAATGTAGGAAAAGTTAGTAAAATCTACCAAATTAGACACAAGATGAACCATAAAATTGTGGTTTATCACCAACTCCAGGGAGCTTCTTGTTTTTCCAAGATAGATCTTTGTTTTGGATACCATTAGTTAAAGATTAAGGGAGAAGACATTCAAAAAACGGCTTTTCGAACTCGATATGGGCATTATGAATTTTCGGTGATGCCCTTTGGTTTAACCAATGTCCCAGCTGCTTTTATAGACTTGATGAACCGTGTATTCAAGCCTTTTTTAGATCACTTTGTGATTGTCTTTATTGATGACATTCGAAGAGTGAGAAAAACATGAGTATCATTTAAGAGTTGTTTTGCAAACTCTAAGAAATCACAAACTGTATGTAAAATTTTCTAAGTGAGTTTTGGTTGGACTAAGTAGCATTCTTAGGTCATGTTGCATCAAAAGATGGAATCAAAGTGGATCAAAAGAAAGGGGAAGCCATCAAATAGTGGCCAAGACCTACATCAGTAGAAGAGATCCATAGCTTTTTAGGATTGGCAGGCTACTACAGATGTTTTGTCAAAGATTTCTCAAAGATATCAGCTCCTTTGACCAAGCTGACTTAGAAGAATGTAAAACTTCAATGGACTGATGAATGTGAACAAAGCTTTCAAAAGCTTAAGAAGTATTTGACTACTGCTGCAGTTCTAGTTTTACCTTCAGGATCCGGAGGATATTCAGTATATTGCAATGCATCTCGGGTAGGACTATGATGTGTTCTTATGCAACATGGTAGAGTCATCACCTATGCATCTAAACAACTTAAGAAGCACTAGCAGAATTACCCAACTCATGATTTAGAAATGGCAGTAGTGATTTTTGCCTTAAAGATTTGAAGACACTATCTTTATGGTGAAACATGTGAAGTTTATACAGATCACAAGAGCTTAAAGTATATCTTTCAACAAAAAGATCTTAACCTCAGATAAACGTAGATGGATGGAGTTGCTTAAGGATTACAATTGTACCATCTTATACCATCAAGGTAAGGCTAATGTAGTTACTGATGTATTGAGTAGAAAATCTATGTGTAGTTTGAATCACATTGCTTTATCAAGGAGACCTTTAGTGTAATAGATTCAACAAGTTGGAATCTGAGGGTGTATATTTTAAGCTCGAAGGGTCGGGACCACTCTTAGCTTATGTACGATCTCAGTCCTCTCTAATAGAACAAATCAAGTCTGTGCAAGGTGATAATCCAAAGTTAAGAAAGCTAATGGAAGATGTTCACAATGAGAAGAACTCAGATTTTTCTCTTGATCAAGGTATTTTACGTTGTGGTAATCGTTTATGTGTGCTAAATAATAATGACTTAAAGAAAGCTATTATGGAGGAGGCTCACAATTCTAAATATGTGATGAGCGGATATTCTATACACTTTTTAGTATTGTTTTCTTAGTGTTTTTGGTTATTTTTTTGTTAAGTTTTATCAAGTTTTCATATGTTTTTGTGCAAAAATCACTTTTTGGATACTACTTTGAGTTTTTGTGTTTTTTCTATGTTTTTAGGTATTTTTTGGGTGATTCTGGCAAGTTTTGAAAAAAGCCTGATTCAAGAGACAGAAAAAGGACTGCAGATGCTGTCAGATTCTGACCTCCGTGCATTCAAACAAAGATATCTAGAGCTACAGAGGTCCAAATGATGTGTTCTCAAGGACATTGGAAAGCTAACATCCAAGGCTTTTTAGAAATGTATAATAGTTCATACGTATCTTTGGAAATGATGGCCCAAAATGGGCATTGAACACCTATTTGACCCCATGCCTGGCGTTTCAACGCCTCGAAGGGACCAAGCTGGCATTTGGACGCCCCAAAGGGAGCAAGCCTGGCGTCCAACACCCCAAGAGGAGTTCCAGCACGTGGAGTCACCCCTAGCTCAGCCCAAACACTCACCAAGTGGGTCCAAGAAGTGGATTTTCGCACCAAGAGTCCAGTCTATCTCATTTCTATAATCTCTAGTTGTTAGATTAGTATTTAAATGAGAAGATCAACCCTGTTAGGATCTTCTACCACCCTATTTTTGAATTACATACCATTTTTCGGTAAGCTATGAGCAACTAAACCTCCTAAGTTAAGTTTAAGAGCTCTGCTGATTCTCATGGATTAATAATATTAGTGTTTCTATTTCAATATGTCTGATTCTATTCTCTTATGTGTTCTCATTCTTCAATCTCAATGAATTGAGGGTGAACCGTGATATTCATCCTTGTTCTACATGGGTTTCGTGCAAGTCGAGACCCGGATAGCATTAAACTAAAGCGAGAGAATGCATTGCGGATTCCAAGAGCGTGCTTGGGCAACTTTGGATATGTGACATGAAATCCTGTTGACCGTGGGTTACTGAGGTCTCTGTGGCGCTAAGGCTAGAGTTAGAGAAGCAGCACTCTCTGATTCGGAAGATCCGACCTTGTCTGTGGCGTTTTGAGTAGGATCGTGAAGGGGAGTGGATTACTTAGAGCTTCATCTTCGGCTACAGTGAGAAGCCATGAGTCAACTTGATGAGAGGACATGAGTTACTCGAATAAGGTGGACTGTTGTGGTTTAGAAGAGATTAACTTGATGAGAGGACATGAGTTAATCACTTACGGCTGCCATTGAATGAATCATTTGTTATTGAAGTAGACAGTAAGAAAAGTTAATCCGGAAAGAAAAAGCATCTCCGAAGTCTTAACTGAATCTTTATCACTCTTTTCATATCAATCTGGTATTTTGTTCTTTACTATTTTGTTTATGCTTTCAAACAAACAAATGTCTTTTCTAATCACCTGACTAAGATTTACAAGATAGCGATTGCTTGCTCAATCCGACAATCTTCGTGGGATTCGACCCTCACTCACCTTAGGTATTACTTGGATGACCCGGTGCACTTGCGGGTTCAGTTGTGCGGAGTTCAATTTCGCACATTAAGTTTTTGGCGCCATTGCCGGGGATTGTTTGAGTTTGAAAAATTACTGGACTATCTTGTTGTTTAGATTAGGTATTCTTTAAGCTTTATTTGCTCTTTTGTTTCTGTCTTTTGTTTTCTTTTTCAAAATTTTTTCAAAATCTTTTCTTTTCTTTAGTAATCTTTATTCTTTGTTTGAGTCTTTTGTCAGTTTTTAAGTTTGGTGTCCTATCCGTTTTCATATTTTTCTTTAGATTTTCGAAAGTGTTCTTATTTTTCCTTCTTGATATTCGAATTGTTCTTGGTAATTTTTCTTGTTTGATTTTAAAAATTTTAAGTTTGGTGTCTTATAGTTGTTTTTCCTTTAATTTTTGAAAATTACTGTCATTTGATCTTAAATTTCTAAGTTTGGTGTCTTTTAGTTGTTTTAACTTTTAATTTCTTTGTTATTTTCAAAAATTAATTAATTAAATAAAATAAAACAAAAAATAATTTTAATTTTAATTTTCTTTTTCTTCTAAAAATTCGAATTCTCCTACTCCCCTCACATTCGAATTCCATCTCTTCCTCTACCTTCATTCTTCTTATCTTCACCTCACTGAAAGTGCTCTATACTTTGACAAAGAGACACCTACCTTCCTGATGAGCGGATATTTTATACACCTTTTGGCATTATTTTCATATGGTTTTCATTATGTTTTGTTTAAGTTTTATTAAGTTTTTATAGATTTTAGTGCAAAATTCACATTTTTGGATTCTACTTTGAGTTTGTGTATTTTATGGTGATTTCAGGTATTTTCTGGCTGAAATTGAGGAGCTTGAGCAAAAGTCTGATTCAGAAGCAGAGAAAGGACTGCAGATGTGGTGCACGAAACTGGATCTGCAGAATTTACACAGATGGACCGGCAAGTATACCGGGTCATCCAAGTAATACCTAAGGTTAGCCAAGGTCGATCCCACGAGGATTGTTGGTTTGAGCAAGTAGTGGATACCTTGCAGATCTTAGTTAGGCAGATAGAAATTATAGTTTGTCACGAAAAGCATATAAAACAGATAAATAGAACGTTACTAGGTAGATAGGAATTCAATGGTGATAGAATGGTTGAGGCTTCGGAGATGCTTTGTCTTTCCGGATTAACTTTTTTTACTGTCTTCTTCAATAACCTTCTGATTCCTTCAATGGCAGCCGTAAGTGATTAACTCATGTCCTCTCATCAAGTTAATCTCTTCTTTCTGTCTGAAATTGAGGAGCTTGAGCAAAAGTCTGATTCAGAAGCAGAGAAAGGACTGCAGATGTGGTGCACGAAACTGGATCTGCAGAATTTACACAGATGGACCGGCAAGTATACCGGGTCATCCAAGTAATACCTAAGGTTAGCCAGGGTCGATCCCACGAGGATTGTTGGTTTGAGCAAGGAGTGGATACCTTGCAGATCTTAGTTAGGCAGATAAAAATTATAGTTTGTCACGAAAAGCATATAAAACAGATAAATAGAACGTTACTAGGTAGATAGGAATTCAATGGTGATAGAATGGTTGAGGCTTCGGAGATGCTTTGTCTTTCCGGATTAACTTTTCTTACTGTCTACTTCAATAACAAATGATTCATTCAATGGCAGCCGTAAGGGATTAACTCATGTCCTCTCATCAAGCCACCTCTAGGTTTCTCACTGTAGTAGAAGATGAAGCTCTAAGTAATCTACGAAAAAAGCCTGATTCAAGAGACAGAAAAAGGACTGCAGATGTGGTGCACGAAACTGGATCTGCAGAATTTACACAGATGGACCGGCAAGTATACCGGGTCATCCAAGTAATACCTAAGGTTAGCCAGGGTCGATCCCACGAGGATTGTTGGTTTGAGCAAGGAGTGGATACCTTGCAGATCTTAGTTAGGCAGATAAAAATTATAGTTTGTCACGAAAAGCATATAAAACAGATAAATAGAACGTTACTAGGTAGATAGGAATTCAATGGTGATAGAATGGTTGAGGCTTCGGAGATGCTTTGTCTTTCCGGATTAACTTTTCTTACTGTCTACTTCAATAACAAATGATTCATTCAATGGCAGCCGTAAGGGATTAACTCATGTCCTCTCATCAAGCCACCTCTAGGTTTCTCACTGTAGTAGAAGATGAAGCTCTAAGTAATCTACGAAAAAAGCCTGATTCAAGAGACAGAAAAAGGACTGCAGATGTGGTGCACGAAACTGGATCTGCAGAATTTACACAGATGGACCGGCAAGTATACCGGGTCATCCAAGTAATACCTAAGGTTAGCCAGGGTCGATCCCACGAGGATTGTTGGTTTGAGCAAGGAGTGGATACCTTGCAGATCTTAGTTAGGCAGATAAAAATTATAGTTTGTCACGAAAAGCATATAAAACAGATAAATAGAACGTTACTAGGTAGATAGGAATTCAATGGTGATAGAATGGTTGAGGCTTCGGAGATGCTTTGTCTTTCCGGATTAACTTTTCTTACTGTCTACTTCAATAACAAATGATTCATTCAATGGCAGCCGTAAGGGATTAACTCATGTCCTCTCATCAAGCCACCTCTAGGTTTCTCACTGTAGTAGAAGATGAAGCTCTAAGTAATCTACGAAAAAAGCCTGATTCAAGAGACAGAAAAAGGACTGCAGATGTGGTGCACGAAACTGGATCTGCAGAATTTACACAGATGGACCGGCAAGTATACCGGGTCATCCAAGTAATACCTAAGGTTAGCCAGGGTCGATCCCACGAGGATTGTTGGTTTGAGCAAGGAGTGGATACCTTGCAGATCTTAGTTAGGCAGATAAAAATTATAGTTTGTCACGAAAAGCATATAAAACAGATAAATAGAACGTTACTAGGTAGATAGGAATTCAATGGTGATAGAATGGTTGAGGCTTCGGAGATGCTTTGTCTTTCCGGATTAACTTTTCTTACTGTCTACTTCAATAACAAATGATTCATTCAATGGCAGCCGTAAGTGATTAACTCATGTCCTCTCATCAAGTTAACCTCCTCTACTGCAGCAATCCACCACGTTGAGATGACTCATGTCCTCTTATCAAGCCACCTCTAGGTTTGTCACTGTAGCAGAAGATGAAGCTCTAAGTAATCTACTTCCCTTCACGATCCTACTCAAGGTGCCACAGACAAGGGAGATCTTTCGGATCAGAAAGTGCTGCTTCTCTGACTCTATCTTTAACGCCACAGAAACTTCATGCACCCATAGTCAACGAGATTATATGTCACATATCCAAAGTTGCTCAAATGCTCTATTGGAATCTGCAATGCAATCTCTAGCTTTAGTTCAATGCTATTGGGGTCAGGATTTGCACAGAACCCATGTAGAACAAGGGTAATTGTCATGGGTCACCCTTAATTCATAAGATGAAGAACGAGGTTGCATAAGAGAATAGAATCAGACATATTGAATGAAAACTGTAAGATTATTCATCCATGAAACTCAACAGAGCTCCTAACCTTAATCTTAGGAGGTTAGTGACTCATGCTATTCGAAAATACAATGGAAAAAGTAAAAGTGGGCAAGAGTTTCTAACAAGGGTGAACTCTTGTATATATATACTAATCTGCTAACTCAGAATTACAGAAATTAGATAAACTAGTCTTGTAGTGCAAAAATCCACTTCTGAGGCCCACTTAGTGAGTGTTTGGACTGAGCTTGAGTATTTCCCACGAGCTAGTACCCCTTAGGGGCGTTGAACGCTAGCTTGGGACTTCCTTTTGGGCGTTGGATGCCAGCTGCTCCCCCATGGGTGTTAGACGCCAGGAATGGGGCTGGTGGCTGGCGTTGAATGCCAGTTTTGGGCCTTTATTTCCAAAGCAAAGTATAGACGATTATATATTTTTGGAAAGCCCTAGATGTTAGCTTTCTATAGCCGTTAAGAGTGCACTATTTGGACTTCTATAGCTCCAAAAAAGCTCCTTCGAGTGCATGGAGGTCAGATCTTGATAGCATCTGCAGTCCTTTCTTTGTCTCTGAATCAGACTTCTGCTCAAGCTCCTCAATTTCAGACAGAAAATACTTGAAATCACCATAAAATACACAAACTCAAAGTAGAATCCAAAAATTTTAATTTTTCACTAAAACCTATGAAAACTTAATACAACTTAAACAAAACATAATGAAAACTATATGAAAATGATGCCAAAAAGCGTATAAAATATCCGCTCATCAAGATGCTGTCAAGATCTGACCTCCGCGCACTCGAGGGAGCTTTTCTGGAGCTACAGAATTCTAAATGGCGTGCTCTCAATGGCTATAGAAAGCTAACATCCAGAGCTTTATTTTCGTACTACAAGACAAGTTTATCTTATTTTCCGTAAGTTCTATATATACTAGTTACTAGACTAGTATATATAGAACAAAGATCACCTTTATTAGAGATCTTTGCCCATTCTAACCTTTCCATTGTATTTTCATACAGTATGAGTCACTAACCTCCTAAGGTTAAGGTTAGGAGCTCTGCTAAGTTTCATGGATCAATAATATTACTGTTCTAATTCAATATATCTGATTCTATTCTTTTATGCAACCTCGTTCTTCATCTTATGAATTGAGGGTGACCCGTGACAATCACCCTTGTTCTACATGGGTTCCGTGCAGTTCCTGACCCGGATAGCGTTGAACTAAAGCTAGAGAATGCATTGCGGATTCCAATAGAGCATCTGAGCAATTTTGGATATGTGACATGAAATCCTGTTGACTATGGGTGTGTGAGGTCTCTGTGGCGCTAAGGCTAGAGTCAAAGAAGCAGCACTTTCTGATCCGGAAGATCTGCCTTGTCTGTGGTACCTTAACTAGGATTGTGAAGGGGAGTGGATTGTTTAGAGCTTCATCTTCTACTACAGTGAGAAACCTAGAGGTGGCTTGATGAGAGGACATGAGTCACTTCAACATGGTGGATTGCTGTAGTAGAGGAGGTTAACTTGATGATGAGAGGACAGAGTTAATCACTTACGGCTGCCATTGAAGGAATCAGAAAGTTATTGAAGAAGACAGTAAAAAAAGTTAATCCGGAAAGACAAAGCATCTCCGAAGCCTCAACCGTTCTCATACCATTGAATTCTCGTCTATCTAGTAACGTTCTATTTACTATTTTGTATGTTTTTCGTGACAAACTATAATTTTTATCTGCCTAACTAATATCTGCAAGGTATCCACTGCTTTCTCAGATCAACAATCTCCGTGGGATCGACCCTCACTCACCTGAGGTATTACTGACGACCCAGTATACTTGTCGGTGTATCTGTGCGAAACGTGCGGTGCCAGTTTCGTGCACTAAGTTTTTGGCGTCCTTGCCGGGGATTGTTCGGATTTGACAAACAATTAGATTATCTTGTTGCTTATATTAGGTACTTTTTGCTTTTGTTTTGAGTCTTTTGTCTTCTTTTCAAAAATTTTTCAAAACCTTTTCTTTTCTTTATTGATCTTTAACTTTTGTTTGAGTTTTTTGTTCTTATTCTTGTTAAGGTTTAGAACTTTCTTACTTTCTTTTCAAAAAAAAAAATTCAAAAATAGTATCTTTTGTTTGAATCTAGTGTCAATTTTATGTTTGGTGTCCTTTGTGTGTTCTTTGTTTCCTTTGAATTTTAGAAAATTGTCTTAGTGTTCTTTCTTGGTATTCAAGTTGTTCTTGTTTCTTTTCTTGTTTTGATCTTAAAATTTTTAAGTTCGGTGTCTTTTGGTGTTTGTTTTTCTTAATTTTCGAAATTTTGTGTCTTTTGATCTAAAAAATTTTAAGTTTGGTGTCTATTGGTTGTTTTTCTCTTTCTTCATTAATTCAAAAAAATCAAAAAAATATCTTTTCCATCTTTAATTAAAATTTTCGAAAATTTCAAAAAGATTTCAAATTTTAATTTTAAATCATCTTATCTTAATTTCAAATTTCGAATTTCAAATTTTATCTTTTTAAGATCTTTTCAAATTTTTTATTTTAATTTGATTCTTTCTTATCTTATTTTTCTTTTAAAATTTTAAAATTCAAAACTTTTTTAAATCTTTATCTTTTCTTATCTTGTCTTTTGATTAAATTTTAAATCATTATCTTATCTTATCTTAATTTTAAATTTCAAAATCAAATCTTTTCAAAAATTAAATCTTTTCAAATCTTTATCTTATCTTGCTTCAATTTCAAAATTCAAAATCAAATCTTTTCAATTCTTATCTCATCAAAATTAAAAATTAAAAATTTAAAATTTCAAAATCAAATCTTTTTCAAATCTTCTATCTTATCTTATTTTCAAATATTTATTAATTAGTTACTTGTTTTCTTTTTCTTCTTTTTCAAACTTCTTAACTAATTCTTCTCTCTTCTTATTTTGAAAACTTTTCATCTCTTTCTCCCTCTTCTTTTTCGAAAATCATCATTTAATTTTCAAATATTTTTAGTTAATTAGCTTTTATTTTTGAATTTAATTAATAAATAAAATAAAAACAAAAAATATTTTAATTCTAGTTTCTCTTTTTTTTTCTTAATTTTTGAATTCCTTTACCCCTTTTATTGGAATTCTTCATCTCCTTCCTCTGTCTTCATTCTTCTTTCTTCTTCACATCTCACAGGGAGTTCTCTATCCGTTGACATAGAGCTCCCCCATTCTTCTTCTTTCTTGCTTTCTTTTTCTTGTTTACGAGCAGGAACAGAGATAAAGAACCTCTATTTGATCCTGATCCCGAACCTGAGAGGATTCTAAGGAGGCGTTTACAACAAGTTAAAGCACAAACCTCCAGAGAAAACCTCACAAAGCTATTCGAACAAGAAGCTGAAAACATAGATATGGCAGCTAAACAGAATAATAAAGGAGATGCAAGGAAGGTTCTTGGTGACTTCACTGCACCCACTTCTGACTTCTATGGAAGAAGTATCTCCATACTTGCCATTAGAGAAAATAACTTTGAGCTAAAGCCTCAGTTAGTTTCTCTTATCTGAATTCTTGCAAATATGTGATACTATTAAGACCAATGGAGTGGATCTTGAGGTCTACAGACTTATGCTTTTCCCTTTTGCTGTTAGAGATAAAGCTAGGATGTGGTTAGATTCTCAACCCAAAGAAAGCCTAGACTCTTGGGAAAAGCTGGTCAATGCTTTCTTGGCCATGTTTTTTCCACCTCAAAAACTGAGCAAGCTCAGCGTGGAAGTTGAAACCTTCAGACAAAGAGAGGGTGAATCGCTCTATGAAACTTGGAAAAAATACAAGCAACTGATCAGGAGGTGTGATAAACCACTATTTCATGGTTTATATTGTGTTTTATTTGTGTGGTTTTATCATGATCTTTGCCCACTTATTCATTAAATAAGCATGCATTTATATTTCCTTCCTAAAAATATTTTATGGTTGAAAACTTGCTTCCTAGAGACTTTTAATTATGTATTTTATTTCTCCCTTATTCCATTCGATGCCGTGATCTGTGTGTTAAGTGTTTCAGGCTTTATAGGGCATGAATGAGTTGGAGATTGGAAGGGAAGCCTGCAAAAATGGAAGGAACACAAGAAATTGAGAAGATGACCAGCGAGAAGCGACGCGGCCGCATGGATGACGCGACCGCGCGGAAGAGAGCAATTTGCAGCGACGCAGCCGCATGAACGACGCGTCCGCGTGGCAAAGCAGAAACGCGAATGATGCGTCTGCATGAGCGACGCGATCGCGTGACGTGCGCGATCTGCATAATCTGCAGAATTCGCTGGGGGCGATTTTGGGCCCTATTTTGACCCAGTTTTGGGTCCAGAACAGCAGACTAGAGCCAGAGAACATGCAGAAACCAGGGACGACATTCATTCCGCATAGTTTTAGTTTTTAGATCTAGTTTTACTCCTCCTCTAGGTTTTCTTTCTACACATTCATAGTTTTTAGGATAGGTTATTTTCATTGCTTTTGCATTGGGATATTGAGAAAAGTTATTTGCCTCATCAAGACTTCGACATTCTAGTTCGTTCTCTTCACTTGTCTCTTACTCTTCCATATTCCTTAATTTTATTTGATTTTATGATTGGATTATTTTAGCTTTTATTAATATAAGAATTACTTTTGCTTTTAATTAATATTTTCATCATTACTTGTCATG
Source organism: Arachis ipaensis (assembly GCF_000816755.2). Taxonomy (NCBI): domain Eukaryota; kingdom Viridiplantae; phylum Streptophyta; class Magnoliopsida; order Fabales; family Fabaceae; genus Arachis; species Arachis ipaensis. Next base: position 53,860,045 of record NC_029793.2, on the reverse strand, counting down.
TCTTTCTTTAATTCCTACGTTAATGTTATGAATTTTACATTTACAATGAGTGAGTAGTTCCCTAACTTGATGGGGAGTTGATTGAAAGGAACCCTTGAGCGGAATGTTCAAGAGAAAGGTTGTAATTGAGTTTATTGTTGGCTTGCTCTCTAGTTCCTAACACCAATCCTCCCAAGAGTGGATTGGAAATTGTGGATAGAACAGCATTCCAACTTGTTTGACCTCCCCTTACTTAGTAAAGGATAACTAAACGTAACAACTCTCAATTGTCAATTAATCTTGAGAGTATTCCATCAAGAATAGGGCTTCCATGTAATCAACTCCCAGTCAAGGTTTTTATTTAAATTTATATAAATTCTCCAATTTAATTTTTTGCCATTCAATCAAACATTTTTGAAAACATTCTGATTAATAAAATAGCACCCTTTCCTGCAACTCGTTGGGAGACGACCTGGGACTCATATTCCCAGTATTTTAATTTTATTTTCTGTGACACCCTTCTAAATTGATAAGGCGGATTTTTGGCGAGTTAAGAACTATACTTGCAACGTATATATTTTAACAATTTTTAATTCGCTAATTTCTGCCCGCATCAAGGTGTCCTCCTGACATACTCTCAGAATGGTCTATCCTAGGAATATTCTATGATGGCCTATCTGAGATATCCAAGATGTCCTTGGATCATTCTGCCAGTAGATCACTCCACCTGAAGAAAACGCCTGAAGAGGTACAGAAACTCATTGAAATTGTTGCAAACAACCAATTCATGTACACTTCTGAGAAGAACCCTGTGAACAATGGGGTAGTTAAGAAGAAAGGAGTCCTGAAAGTTGATACTCTGAATGCCATATTAACTCAGAATAAGATATTGACTCAACAAGTCAATATGATCTCTCAGTACTTGACAGGAGTGTAAGCTGCAACTAGCAGCACTCAAGACACCTCCTATGATGGAGATGCCTATGATCCAGATCAAACTTCAATGGAGGAGGTAAATTACATGGGAGAACCTTATGAAAATACCTACAACCCTTCATGGAGGAATCATTCTAACCTCTCATGGAAGGATCAACAGAAGCCTCAGCAAGGCTTCAACAATAATCAAGGTGAAAGAACCTAGAATAGGTTCAACAATAGACTACCATTCCCATCTTCTTAGTAGTAGATGGAGACTTCTAAGCAGAGCCTTTCTGACTTAGCAACCATAGTCTCTGAGCTCTCTAAGACCAGTTACAGTTTCATAACAGAAATTAGGTCCTCCATCAGAAATCTGGAAGTACAAGTTGGTCAACTGAGCGAGAGAATCTCTGAGACCCCTCCTAACACTCTTCCTAGAACCACTAAAGTGAACCCAAGAGAAGAGTGCAAGGCCATCACTGTAGAAGTTGAGGCCGAACCCGAAGGGAGTAATCTAGCATTGAACAATAGTAAGGAAGTCCTTACTGGGCATTCAACGCCCATAGAAGCACGATTACTGGCGCTGAATGCCAATAAGGAAGACCTTACTGGGTGTTCAACCCCCAGGGAGGTACCATCACTGGCTTGAACGCCAGTAAGGAAGACCTTACTGAGCATTCAATGCCCAATAAGCCACCATCACTGGCGTTAAACGCGAGTAAGGAGCACCAAAGAAACACAAGTCCCTATTAAAGAATTGCTGGAACCAAAGGTTTATGAGGAGCCCATTTAAGTTTTCTTGAATGCTTGGTTGAAGATCATAGAATCTGCAGAGTACTCCTCCTCTGATGAGGAAGAGGAAACTAGGGAAGAGCAAGTTGTTTGGTACCTAAGAATTCTGATGAAGCTGAATGCCAAGTTGTTTGGCACAGAGACCTTGGAGGAAGAACCTTCAGTGCTTACCAAGGAACTTAATGCCTTGGTTCAGCATAAGTTACCCTAGAAGAAGCCGGATCCCGGACGCTTCCTGATTCCCTGCACCATAGGCACCATTACCTTTGATAAGGCTTTGTGTGACCTAGGGTCAAGCATAAACCTTATGCCACTCTCTGTAATGGAAAAGTTGGGAATCTTTGAGGTACAAGCTGTAAGAATCTCACTAGAGATGGCAAACAGGTCAATGAAAAAGGCTTATGGTCGTGTAGAGGATGTCTTAGTAAAGGTTGAGAACCTTTACATCCCTGCAGATTTCATAATCTTAGATACTAGGGAGGAAGAGGATGAATCCATCATCCTTGGAAGGCCCTTCCAAGCCACTGCCAATGGCATCATCGATGTAGCAAAGGGAGAGCTGATTCTACAGTTATGGGAGGACCACATCTTATTCACGATGCCTAGCCCTACTCTCCCTCTAACAAAAGAGAGATAGTTGTGAAACACCTAGTGTTCCAACCCTCTCTCTCAGTACAGAGTTATACAAAGCCCCCAGACACTAACTCTAAGTTTGGTGTGGGGCAACCATCATCAAGCTCTGAGTGGAATGGCAGTAAGAAAGTGCCCAAAGGCTGGAGAGATAAGAAAATCCCCACTGAAGGCCTCTCATCTGGCATGAGAGTCATCTTCACTGACAATTCAGCCATTCCACACACTGTGAATAGGATCCTGTCTCTAGAACATGTGGAACTTATCCATGAGAGCACAGGCAAGAAGTTCACTATAAGGGGCAAGATTCTGAGCCCCTATCCATCTTCGTAAGGAGCTAACCGTTAAGATAGTGACGTTAAAGAAGCACTTGTTGGGAGGTAACCCATCAATAATTAATGTTTTCTTGTTTTTCTTTGAGTTTATTTAAGTTATTTCAGTTTAATTTCCATATTTGTTTAAGTTTGTGATAATGTGCAGTAGTTAGAATAGAAACAAAAATAGTCAGAGATGGAAACAGAATACCCTGGAGCAGAATCCTTGCTGGCATTGAAAGCCAATCAGGGGGCAGAACCTGGGCATTCAACACCCCAACAGAGGAACAGACCTGGCGTTGAATTCTAGGAAGGAGGTTTGGTGAACAAAAATTAACTTCGCACAACTGAACCAGCAATTGCGTTGGATTGTCCAAGTAATACCTGAAGTGAGTTAGGGTCGATCCCACAGAGATTATTATTTTGAATCAAGCTATGGACCCCTTGTAGATCTTAGTCAGGTGATTAAAAAAGATAATTTGTTGAGATAAATGCATAAAACTGAAATAAGGATAAAATTACTTAATTTGAGTAAAACCAGTGATAAGAGAACGGTTGAGGCTTCAGAGATGCTTCATTCTTCTGGATCAACCTTTCCTACTGTCTTTCTCCAACTGTGAGTGATTCCTTCCATGGCAGGCTATAAGTGATCAACGCCGGTTTAATGGCCGCCAATATTCCTCCCGCAAGCTGAACGCCAGGTTAAGTGTGCACCCAACTTGAATGAGGGTGAAGCTCCTGCAATTCATCCCCTTGATGATCCTACTCAAAACGCCACAGACAAGGTCAAATCTTCCAGATCAGAGAATGCTGCACCGTTGGTTCTAGCCTCTATCATAAAGACCCTAATCTCCCCATACCTCGGCTGAACTGGTGTCTCGAGAAGTCCCCAACGAAGTCGTGGATTAGCCGTCTAAGAGATGTATAATCAAGCTGGTGGTTCAGTGATCTACTATTACAGACTCACACTGAATCCATGTAGAATGGAGATGAGTGTCACGGATCATCCTATTCATAAGGTTGAAGAGCGAAGATACATCTTAGAATATAGTCACACACGAATTGAATAGGACAGTTGTACTTTTATTAATCCATGAAAATCAGCAGAGCTCCTAACCTTAACCTTAAGAGGTTAGTGACTCATACTGTACATAATAGTGTTCGAAAATAATGGGGGAGGAAGAAGATCCTAAACATGGTTGATCTTCTCCTATATATACTAAGCTGCTAACTAAGGATTGCAGAAATAAGATAAACTAAGTTAACAATGCGAAAATCCTCTTCTGAGGCTCACTTGGTGAGTGTTTGGGATGAGCTTGAGTGTTTCCCATATGCTAATGTCCCTTAGGGGCGTTGAACGCTGGCTAGGGACCCCCTTTTGGGCGTTGAACTCTAGTTGCACCCTTGTGGGCGCTGGACGCCGGGACTGGGGCTGGTGGCTAGTGTTGAATGCCAGTTTTGGGCCTTCATTTTCGAAACAAAGTATATACTATTATATATTTCTGGAAAGCCCTGGATATTAGCTTTTCATAGCCGTTGAGAGCGCACCATTAAAATCTCTGTAGCGCCAGAAAATCTCCTTCGAGTGCAAAGAGGTCAGATCCTGACAACATCCGCAGTCCTTTCTCTTCTTCTGAATTAGACTTCTGCTCAAGCTCCTTAATTTCAGCCAGAAAATACCTGAAATCACCAAAAAATACACAAACTCAAAGTAGAATCCAAAAATATGAATTTTTCTCTAAAACCTATGAAAATATAATAAAACATAATAAAAACTATATGAAAGCAATGCCAAAAAGCGTATAAAAATTCGCTCATCAAAACACCAAACTTAAACTGTTGGTTGTCCCCAAGCAACTAAAAACGAAGTATGATAAAAAAATATAAGGATGCAATAAATTTCAGAGTTCTCAATGAAACTCAGTTTCAAATAGATTAGCGGGACTAGTAGCTTTTTGCCTCTGAATAGTTTTGGCATCTCAATTTCTATTGAGGCTTAGAATTATTGGCTTCTTTAAGAAATCAGAATCCAGATGATATTATTGATTTTCCTAGTTACGTTATTTTTAATTCTTGAACACAACTTCTTTAGAGTCTTTGCCATGCCCCTAAGCACTTTGTTTTCCAGTATTACCACTGGATACATAAATTCCACAGACACTTTAACTGGGTAAACCCCTTTGGATTGTGACTCAGATTTGCTAGAATCCCCAGTCAGTGGTGTCCAAAGTTCTTAAGCATACTTTTTTCTTTGGACCATGACTTTAACTGCTCAGTCTCAAGTTTTTAACTTGATACCTTCACACCACAAGCATATAGTTAGGGAACCAGCTCAATTGAACTATTTAGGCTAAGATATTTCTTCTTTTTGGCCCTCGTAACCATTGATGCTCAAAGCCTTGGATCCTTTTGCCCTTGCCTTTTGGTTTAAAGGGTTATTGGACTTTTTGCTCTTACCTTTTGGTATTAAGAGCTATTGGCTTTTTCTGCTTTTTATTTCTTTTTTGCTTGCTTTTTTTTTCGTGTAAGCATATATATAATTTTTTATTGATTTTTGTTGCTTTTTCTTGCTTCAAGAATAAATTTTTGGATTTTTCAGATCATCAATAATATTTCACTTTTGTCATCATTCTTTCAAGAGCCAACATTCTTTACTCCAATATAAAAAATACACTATTTATTCATACATTCAGAAAACAAAAGCAATGCCACCGCATCATATAATTGAACTAATCTTAATATATAACTTGAAATTCATGCATCTTACTTTTCTTTTTCAATTAAAAATTTTCTTTTAAGCAACGTGAGAGATTCATGGAATATTTCATAACTTTAAGACATAAAGACAGATGATCATACACTAGAAACAGACAATGGAACAAAATACATGAAAAACAGAAAAATAAAATAAACAACAGGGGAGTAAAGGAAACGAATCCACTTTAGTGATGGCGGCTACTACTCCTTCTGGAAGATCCAATGGAGTGCTTGATTTTCTCTATGTCACGTCCCTGCCTCTGTTGTTCTTCCCTCATAACTATTTGTTCTTCCCTTATATCATGGAGGATGGTGGAGTGTTCTTGATGTTCCATCCTTAGTTGACCCATGCTAGTGCTTAGTTCTCCAAAAGAAGTGTGCAAATGATCCCAATAGCCTTGGGGAGGAAAATGCATCCCTTAAGGCATCTTAGGAATTTCTTGTTGAGGCAGCTCCACATGCTCTTACTGTGGTCCATGTGCTGCCTCTCTAGTTTGCTCCATCCTCTTCTTGGTGATGGGCTTGTCTTCCTCAATAGGAATGTCTCCTTCTATGACAATTCCAGCGGAACTGCATAGATGACAGATAAGGTGAGGGAATGCCAACCTTGCTAAGGTGGAAGGCTTCTCAGCTATCTTGTACAACTCTTGAGGTATTACCTCATGTACCTCCACCTCACTTCCAATCATGATGTAGTGGATCATGATGGCTCTGTCAATGGTCACTTCTGACCGATTGCTAGTAGAGATGATAGAACGTTAGATAAATTCCAACCATCCTCTAGCTATAGGCTTGAGGTCAAGCCTCTCAGTTGGATAGGCTTGCCTTGAGCATCCCTCTTCCATTGGGCTCTTTCCACACAAATGTCTGTGAGGACTTGGTCCAACCTTTGGTCAAAGTTGACCTTCCTAGTATAAAAACGTGGGTCTCCTTGCATCATTGGCAGATTGAGCGCCAATCTTACACTCTCTGGGCCGAAATCCAAGAGACGCCCTCGGACTACAGTGTGCCAATTTTTGGGACTTGGGTTCACACTTATATCATGGTGTTTAGTGACCCATGCATTGGCATATAACTCTTGCACCATCAAGATCCCAACTTATGGGATTGAATTAGTTAGGACTTCCCAACCTCTCCTTTGGATTTCTCTTCGGATATCTGGGTACTCATTCTTTTTTAGCTTAAAGGGGACTTCAGGAATCACCTTTTTCTTTGCCACTACCTCATAGAAGTGGTCTTGATGGGTTTTGGTGATGAATCTCTCCATCTCCTAAGATTCAGAGAAGGAAGCAACTGCTTTCCCTTTCCTCTTCCTAGAGGATTCTCCAACCTTGGGTGCCATAAGTGTGAATGAAAAGCAAAAAGAAGGGCTTTTCCAACACTAAACTTAAAAGCTTTGCTCGTCCTCGAGCAAAATAAGAAGAAAATAGTAGAAGAAGAAGGGAATAGAGGAGATGGAGGGAGATAGTGGGTTCGGCCAAATGAGGCTAGTAGTGTATGAATGGTGTGTGTTGGAGAGGTGGTATCAGTGATAAATCCCATTTTTAGGATTTATCTTGTATTGAATTTAGAGCATTTTATTAACCTTTTCTCACATTCACTCAATGAAATAGCATGGTTTTGTGATTCTCCCTTAATTTGTGCTTAAGTGTGAAAACATGCTTTTAGACCTTTAATTTGATGATTTTAATTCACCTTTGATTCCACTAGATGACTTGATTTGTTTGTTGAGTGCTTTCAGGTTGAAAAGGCTAGGAATGGATCAAAGGAGTGAAGAGGAAAGCATGCAAAGTGGAGAACACATGGAAAAGCCAAAGATTTGAGGTGCAACCATCCACGCGCATGCGCAATGTACGCGCATGCGTGGATCGCGAAAACTTCAGGGATGCACACGCGTGCTGTACGCATACGCGTCGGTGGCCGCACGTGATTTTTAAGAGGAAAACGTGCCCAGCAAATTCTAAGAAGCTGTGGGGCCCAGTTTGTAACCAACTTTGGCTTTAAAATGCCTAAAAGACCAAGGATTAAAGAGCAAAAAGGGGGATTCCATCATTCTACACACATAGTTTAGTTTAGGAGGAGTTTTGGTTAGTTTTAGAGAGAGAAGCTCTCATTTCTCTTTAGGATTAAGATTAGGTTTAGTTCAATAATCTTAGATCTAGGTTTTAATTCATGCTCTCTTCTACTTTTACTCCTCAATTCTTTGTTGTTACATTCATCATTCTTCTATTCTTTTGTTGTAATTTCTTCTACTTCGTTTCCATACTTGTTATTGATCTACTCTTGTTCCTTTTATTTTCTTTCAATTTAATTTGAGGTAATTCATGTCAATAATGTTATTTTTTATTGTTGTTGTTAATTCTTTACAATAGTTATTGTTAGATTTCATTCTTGTTGCCAACTTACTATGCTTTTCTTTTATACCTTTCAAGTGTTTGTCAAAATACTTGAGAAGATATTAGAGTATAATTTTATGCTCTTGGCTTGGGAAGGTAACTTAGGAATTCTTGAGTTACTAATGTCCAAGTGATTGATAGTTGATAGCCATTGACTCTAGTTCTCATTGATTCAATTAGTGAATAGCTAGGACTTATGGACTTGGTTTGATATAGCTCATTTGACTTTCCTTTACTTGTTAGAGGATGACTTAGAGGGATTGATCCTTGCGATTATCATATTGTGGTTAGTGATAAGGGTAGAGATCCTTGACCATCAAACCTTGCCAAGACCTTTTTTCATTTGATTTCCTTTATCATTTACTTTTCTTGTTTGCTAATCAAAACTCCAAAATATACATGTCCATGACGAATAACAAGAATACTACCCTGCAATTCCTTTGAGAGATGACCCGATGTTTAAATACTTCGGTTTATAATTTTAGAGGTTTGTACTTGTGACAAACAAATGTTTGTATGAAAGGATTATTGTTGGTTTAGAAACTATACTTCGACGAGATTTCAATTGTGAAATTCTATACCATCAAAAATCCAATCATCAATGAGGGGTTATTTATAGGGGATGGGATGGGGTAGTGTTCGATTATGGGAAGGGTAATTTGAGAGGAAAAGTTTAAATTTGAAGTGGGTGGGGTTAGTAGGAGTTATGATGGTTTTAGAAGTGATATGGATGTGATTGGGTTATGGTTTATAGGGAAGAGTGTGTGGGGAAGAGAGAAAGTAAGAGAGAGAAGAAGTGGGGTAGGTGAGGAATCTGTGGGACTCACTGATCCTGAGAGGTTAGGGAATTCGAGTTCCCTGCCCTTTGTGGGCGTTGAACGCTCAGCTATATGCTCCTGCCTGGCATTTAACGCCAGCTATGTACCTCTAAGTGGGCGTTGAACGTCCTTGAGGATGCTCCTGCTTGGCGTTCAACGCCAGGTCTATGCCTCTGTTTGGGCGTTGAATGCCTAAGGTCTGCCCCTTGACTGGCGTTCAACGCCAGATTTCTGCCCTAATTAAGATAGGGTATTCTGGGCATTCAACACCCTAATCAAGATAGGGAGGTTTGACTTTTCTAAATCTTATCTTTTCAATCATCTCTCATCTTATTTCAAATTATCTTTTCTAAAGTCAACTACTCTTGATTCAATTCTTTTTAAACATCATCTTTTAAATTCAAATTCTTTTCAATTCTTTTCAATTCTAAAATCTTTTCAAATCTTTCTCAATTTTTTTTCAAATATTTTTCAAAATTTCAAATCTTTTTCAATTCTTTTTCAAATCTTTTATTAAACTTTTCAATCTTTTTCATATCTTTAATACTTTACATCTTATCTTTTTTTTTCTTTCTCATATCTTTAATAATTTTAAATCTTATCTTTCTTATCTTTTTAAAAGATTTTGCATCATATCTTTATTATCTTTTTTATTTTGATTTTCGAAATCCCTCCCCACCCTCCCTATATATAACCATTCGTACCACACACCCTCCCTCATCCCCCTCCATTCGCATTCTTCTCCTCTTCTCCCTCTTCTTCTCTTTGATCGGAATGAGAAAAACTTTTAAGTTTGGTGTTGAAAAAGTGTTGCTTTTCACTTGTTCACACCCATGGCTCCAAAAGGTGGAAGACCCACTTCAAGAAACAAGAAAGAAGCTGCCCTACCAATAGTTGTTTTCAAACCTTTTAGATTTTGTTCTAAGCAGCATGAGGAACATTACTATGAGGTGATGTGCAAGCGGACAGTAAGTCTGGAGGTCAAGTTTGACTTAAAAGAAGATGAATACCCGAAAATCTAAGAATAGATAAGAATGAAAGGTTGGAAAATTCTAGCCAACCTCAAAACCAACGTTGGTATAAGGATGATCCAGGAATTCTATACAAATTTGTGGATGATAGAAAAGCAAAGGCTAGATGGACAGGGATTCCATACTTAGCGCACTATGATCCGAGGAAAAGTGCTGCACTTTGATCTGGATAGGGTGAGGGTGATCTTCAAATTACCCCATAAAAAGATGATCCTAACTCCTTTAATAGGAGAGTGGTAGCCAATCCAAAGCTGGATCAAGTCCTTGAAGACATATGTCTGTCCGAATCTAAATGGATCCTGGATAAGAAGAACAAACCAAACCAGCTGAGAAGAATAAATCTCAAACCAGTTGCTAGGGGTTGGCTAGACTTCGTGGGACACTCCATACTTCCCACTAGCAACCATTCTGAAGTTACCATTAGGAAAGAGTAGTAATGATCCATTGCATTATGATGGGTAATGAGGTAGAGGTCTATCAAATAATTCCTTGTAAATTCTACAAATTCGCAAACAAGATCTCCATTCAGGCCAAGCTGGCCTTCCCAAATCTCATCTTTGTCCTTATTGACAGAGACACATGCATCCCCACAAAAAACCCAATTACTAAGGAGAGTATGGAGAATGCTAAGGGACCATCTCCAGACAAGATCCAACAGTCAGATGATCAGCCTAAGAGAAAGACACCTAACCCCCCAAGATCAGAGTATCCCTCCAATTGAGTACTGGAATCAGTTGGTGACATCTATTGCAGAGTTGCAATCCACTCTAGATCAATTGAGAGAAGAACAAAAAGACCAGTCTTACATGCTGTGTAAACTGGTTAAGGAACAAGAAAGGTAAGAGTAAGAACTAGAAGATCTGAAGTGTCAGAAGACATCCTCTGAAGAGAGCAGTGACCACCATGAGCAAGGTGGTTGAGTTTCACACCCTATCAAGTTCTTGATTTCAGTACTTTATTTTCTGTTTTTTCTAGTTCTAGGTTGCATGATTACTAGTAGATTTCCCATTTTTTTCAGTTTGAGTAAGTAATGTTTATTTTTAAATAAGTATAAATTATCCCACTTGTCAATTCATTAAATTTAAATAAAGTTTTATTCTCTTTAGAAGCAGTGAGTTCATAATTTTTGACTATATCATGACTTGTCTCTAATTATTTTGATGTGGTGGCCTTGCATTGAATTTTTGAATGCATGAGTTAACAGTGCATATTTGATGTTGGAGTAAAGTATGTTGGCTCTTGAAAGAATGATGAAAAAGGAGAAGTATTATTAGTGATCTAAAAAATCTAAAAAAATTAATTCTTGAAGCAAAAAAAAAAAAAAAAGAAGCAAAAAAAGAAAAAAAAAAAAAGCAGCAAAGAAAGAAAAAGAAAAAGAAAGCACCGAAAAAAAAGAGAGAAAGAAAAGAAAAGAAAAAGCCAAAAGCTCTTAAAACTAAAAGGCAAGAGCAAGGATCCAAGGCTTTGAGCATCAATGGTTAGAAGGGTCTAAAGAAACAAAATCTTGGCCTAAGAAGTTCAAATGGGCTGCTTCCCCTAACTCAATGCTTGTGGTGTGAAGGTGTCAAGTGAAAAGCTTGAGACCGAGCAGTTAAAGTCATGATCCCAAAAGTAAAGAGTGTGCCTAATAACTCTGGGTACCACTGTCTGGGGATTCTAGCAAAGCTGAATCACAATCCAATTGGGTTCACCCAGTTAAGTGCCTGTGGTGTTTATATATCCGGTGGTAATACGGGAAAACAAAATGCTTAGGATCACGACCAGGCTCAAAAGAAAGCTGTGTTCAAGAATCAAGAAAAGCTAAACTAAGAAACTCAATAATGTCATCCAGATTCTAATTCCAAGAGATGCCAATGCCTCTTAACTTCAAGGAAAAGTGAGGTGCCAAACCTATTCAGAAATCAATAAGCTAATTACCCCATTCAAATATTTGGATGTTAAGTTTCATTGAGAGCTCTAAAACTTATTGTATTCTTCTCTTCTTTATCCTATCTTATTTTTGGTTGCTTGGGGACAAGCAATAGTTTAAGTTTGGTGTTTTGATGAGTGGATATTTTATACACTTTTTAGTATTGTTTTTTTAGTATTTTTTGTTATGTTTTGTTAAGTTTTATCAAGTTTTCATAGGTTTTTGTGCAAAAATCACTTTTTGGATGCTACTTTGAGTTCTTGTGTTTTTCCTATGTTTTTAGGTAATTTGTGGGTGATTTTGGCAAGTTTTGAAAAAAGCCTGATTCAAGAGACAAAGAAAGGACTGCAGATGCTGTCATATTCTGACATCCGTTCATTCAAACTAGGATATCTAGATCTACAGAGGTTCAAATGATGTGATGTCAACGGCATTGGAAAGCTAACATCTAGGGCTTTTGAGAAATGTATAATAGTTTATACGTATCTCTGTAAAAGATGGCCCAAAATGGGCATTGAACGCCCATTTGACCCCCTGCCTGGCGTTTCACGCCCCAAAGAGAGCAAGCTATCATTTGGACACCCCAAAGGGAGCAAGCCTGGCATCCAACGTCCCAAGAGGAGTTCCAGCACGTGGAGTCACCCCTAGCTTAGCCCAAACACTCACCAAGTGGGCCCAAGAAGTGGATTTTTGCACCAAGAGTCCAATCTATCTCATTTCTGTAATCTCTAGTTGTTAGATTAGTATTTAAAGGAGAAGATTAACCCTGTTAGGATCTTCTACCACCCTATTTTCGAATTACATACCATTTTTCTGTAAGATGTGAACAACTAAACCTCCTAAGTTAGGATTAGGAGCTCTGCTGATTCTCATGGATTAATAATATTACTGTTTCTATTTCAATATATCTGATTATATTCTCTTATACATTCTCGTTCTTCCATTGTGACATTCATCCTTGTTCTACAAGGGTTCCGTGCGAGTCCAGACCCGGATAGTATTGAACTAAAGTGAGAGAATACATTGCGGAGTCCAAGAGCGTGCATGGGCAACTTTGGATATGTAACATGAAATTTTGTTGACCATGGGTTACTGAGGTCTCTGTGGCGCTAAGGCTAGAGTCAGAGAAGCAGCACTCTCTGATGCGGAAGATCCGACCTTATCTGTGGCGTTTTGAGTAGGATCGCGAAGGGGAGTGGATTGCTTAGAGCTTCATCTTTGCCTACAGTGAGAAGCCATGAGTCAACTTGATGAGAGGACATGAGATACTTGCATATGGTGGACTGTTGTGGTTTAGAAGAGATTAACTTGATGAGAGGACATGAGTTAGTCACTTACGGCTACCATTGAATGAATCATTCGTTATTAAAGTAGATAGTAAGAAAAGTTAATCCGGAAAGAAAAAGCATCTCTGAAGCCTTAACTTAATTTTTATCACTGTTTTCATATCAATCTGGTGGTTTGTTCTTTATTATTTCGTTTATGCTTTCAAACAAACAACCATATTTTATAATTGCCTAACTAAGATTTACAAGATAGCCATTGCTTGCTCAGTCTGATAATCTCCATGGGATTCGACCCTCACTCACCTGAAGTATTACTTGGATGACCCAGTGTACTTGCTAGTTCAGTTGTGCGGAGTTCAATTTCACACACCAATATGTCATTCATCTGGGCACTAATAAGATGTACAAATATTTGAAGCAATTTTTTTGGTGGGAAGGCATGAAGAAAGATGTAAGTACTTTTGTTTCTCATTGTTTGACTTGTTAACAAGTTAAAGCTGAACATCAAAGGCCTGCAGGGTTGCTACAACATATTGAGATACTTGAATGAAAATGGGAGAGAATTACCATAGACTTTGTAACAGGTTTACCTCGTAGTTTTAAGGGCTTCGATTTATTTTGGGTGATAGTAGATAGAATGACGAAGTCAGCTCACTTTCTTCCTATGAAAACTACTTATACTGCAGCCCGATATGCTAAGCTTTATGTTGATAAGATATTCAAGCTTCGTGGAGCCCCAGTGTCCATTATCTCAGACCATGGGCCACAATTTAACTCTCATTTTTTAAAATCCTTTTAGAATGCACTTGGAACAAGAGTAGATCTTAGTACATCCTTTCATCCACAGTCAGACAGACAATCTGAGAGAACAATTCAAATTTTAGAAGACATGTTGAGATGTTGTGTTTTGGATTTTGGTGGAAATTGGGATAGCTATCTACCTTTGATTGAGTTTTCTTATAATAATAGTTACCAAGCCAGTATCCAAATGGCACCATTTGAAGCTCTTCATGGAAGGCGATGTAGATTACCAGTCGGATGGTTTGAAGTTGGTAAAACCAAACTGTTGGGACCCGATTTGGTACAACATGCGATAGAAAAAGTTCGCTTGATCAAGGAACATTTATTAGCAGCTCAAAGTAGACAGAAGGCTGGTGCACGAATTGCGAATCACACTTCTCACAACTCGTACCACTAACCAGCAAGTGCACTGGGTCGTCCAAGTAATACCTTACGTGAGTAAGGGTCGAATCCCACGGAGATTGTTGGTTTGAAGCAATCTATGGTTACTTTGTAAATCTTAGTTAGGAAGTCAATTATATTTATCAGATGAATTGCAAATGAACAAAAGAGCATGAATTAAAGGTTACTTGTTATGCAGTAATGGAGAATATGTTGGAGTTTTGGAGATGCTTTGTCTTCTGAATCTCTGCTTTCCTCTGTCTTCTGATTCACGCATGCACGTCCTCCTATGGCAAGCTGTATGTAGGGGATCACTGTCGTCAATGGCTACATCCAATCCTCTCAGTGAAGAATATGCTCACATGCTCTGTCACAGCACGACTAATCATCTGTCGGTTCTCGATCATACTGGAATAGGATTCTTCGTCCTTTTGCGTCTGTCACTAACACTCAGCACTCGCGAGTTTGAAGCTCTTCACAGTCATTCGATCATCGAATCCTACTCGGAATACCTCAAACAAGGTTTAGACTTTCCGGATTCTCATGAATGCCGCCATCAGTTCTAGCTTATACCACGAAGATTCTAGTGAAGAGATCTAAGAGATACTCATTCAATCGGATATAGAACGGAGGTGGTTGTCAGGCACACGTTCATGGTTTGAGGAAGGTGATGAGTGTCACGGATCATCACCTTCATCACAGTTAAGCGCGAATGAACATCTTAGATAGGAATATGCGTGTTTGAATGGAAAACAGAAATACTTGCATTAATTCATTGAGACACAGCAGAGCTCCTCACCCCCAACAATGGAGTTTAGAGACTCATACCGTCAAAGAGTACAAAGTTTAGATCTAAAATGTCATGAGATACAAAATAAGTCTCTAAAAGTTGTTTAAATACTAAACTAGTAGCCTAGGTTTACAGCAAATGAGTAAACTATAGTAGATGGTATAGAGATCCACTTCTGGGGCCCACTTGGTATGTGCTGGGGCTGAGATTTAAGTAATTCACGTGCGTAAGGCCATTTTGGGCATTCAACGCCAGGTTTGGATCCATTTCTGGCGTTGAACTCCAGCTTTTAATCCTTTTCTGGCGCTGGACGCCAGAATTGGGCAGAGAACTGGCGTTGAACGCCAGTTTACGTCATCTATCCTTAAGTAAAGTATAAACTATTATATATTTCTGGAAAGCCTTGGATGTCTACTTTCCAACGCAATTAGAAGTACACCATTTCGAGTTCTGTAGCTCCAGAAAATCCATATTGAATGCAGGGAGGTCAGAATCCAACAGCATCAGCAGTCCTTTTTCAGCCTGAATAAGATTTTTGCTCAGCTCCTTCAATTTCAGCCAGAAAAATACCTGAAATTACAGAAAAACACACAACTCATAGTAAAGTCTAGAAATATGAATTTTTCCTAAAAACTAATGAAAATAAACTAAAAACTAACTAAAACATACTAAAAACTATATGAAATTAACTCTAAAAAGCGTATAAAATGTCCGCTCATCACAACACCAAACTTAAACTGTTGCTTGTCCTCAAGCAACTAAACAAATAAAATATAAGACTAATAGGTTGAGAAGTAATAATATCTCAGAGTTTTTGAGTGAAGCTCAGATTCTAATTAGATGAGCGGGACTAGCAGCCTTTTGCTTCCGAACAGTTTTGGCATCTCACTTTATCCATTGAAGCTCAGAGTGATTGGCATCTATAAGAACTTAGAATTCAGATAGTGTTATTGATTCCTTGCCTTTTGGTTTTAAGGGCTATTGGCTTTTTCTGCTTGCTTTTTTTTTTTTGCTGCTTTTTTTTGCTTTAAGAATCATTTTTATGATTTTTCAGATTATCAATAACATGTCTCATGTTCATCATTTTTTCAAGAGCCAACATATTTAACAGTCTTAAGCAACAAATTCAAAAGACATATGCACTATTCAAGCATTCATTCAGAAGACAGAAAGTATTACCACCACATGTAACTAATTAGAATTTCTCTTATTAAAACTCGAAATTTTATTGCCTCTTATTCAAAAGATCTACTATTTTATTCATGTTTGCTGAGGATAAGAAAAATAAACTATAGCTTAATTGGAGATAAGATCAAAATAGATACTAATTACTACTATATGACTCCTAAGGTGAACTTTTCTAATGACACTATCACAGATTTAAAGCAGAAATTGGAATTTAACAACCTTTATTCTGGGGGAACAGGGGTTCCTCTGATCCTTGGGGTGTTCAGTCCTGCAAGAGATAACTTCTAGCGCTTCAAGTCCCTTAAGTCACGCCCTTGCTCCTCTTGTTCTTTAAACATATAGGTAAGAATTTGACTGTGTTCCTTCTGTTCTTTTATTATTTGCTCCATAGCTTCCCGTATCATGGTGATAGACATCTCAAGATACTCCCAATATTCAGATTGAGGGATTTCTGGGAGGAATTCTTGCGTTTTCTTCTTGGTGGGATCCTCCTGCGCTTGTTGTTTTTCCATTGATGCCTTGGTGATTGGTTTCTCAACTGAGATGTACTCAGTTATTCCCATCCTTACTCCAGCATCCTTGTCTGATTCGAATTTGCTCCTGGATCTCCGGATATTCATCTTCTTTCAGATCAAATCTAACTTCCGGGATCACTGATCTCAGACCCATTATTTTGTTATAATGGTCTGAATGTTCTTTAGATAAGAACTTCCCTTGATTCCAAAGTGGTTTTGGAACGCTCTCTTTCTTTGCTCCTCTTGGAGCGGGTTGTTTTCCTTTGGGGGCCATGATCTTAGTGATCGCGGATAAACACACCAAACTTAGAGGTTTGCTTGTCTTCAAGCAAAAGAAAAGAAAGGAGAGGGATAGAAGGAGAGCTAGGTGTAATTGTTGATGGGAGAGGAGGGAGGCCGAACTCAAATTTATAGGGGGGGAGGGTGGGTTTTTGAAAAAGAAGAGATAAGGATATGATAAAAAGATTTATTTGGAAAAGATAAGATAGAAGATATGATAAGAGAAGATATAGTTTAAAATTGAGAGGATATGAAAGATTTTTGAAAAAGATAGATTTAGATTTTGAAACAGATAAAGTGGAGGTTTTGAAAAAGATATTGATGAGTTGAAAAGATAGATTTGTAAAGAAAAAAAAATTTTGAAAAGAGTTGGATTGAATTTGCAAAGAGGCCTGGTGCTTATGGATTAAAATACATTTGATATTTTTAGGGTAGGGTTTTAAGAAATTATGGAATTTAGAAATCAAGGTTCTTAACATGTTTATGTAAGAAATCATGTATTGAAGTATGAAAATCAAAATTTAGAATGAAAAAATTGAATAAAAATGAGTTTTGTCTCCTCCCTGCCATCCTGGCGTTTGAACGCCCAAACACTGCCTGTTTTGGGCGTTCAGTGCCCAGTTGCTACCATTAATGGCGTTCAACGCCCAGTGGATGCCCATTTTGGGCGTTGAACGCCCAAAATACACTTTTACTGGCGTTTTCTTGCCAGTGAGCTCTTTTTCTCTGTTTTGTGTGCCGAGTCCTTCTGTAACTCTGTGGACTTATACAATTGATTCCTCACCTTAGTGTCAGTGGACTTTATATACACAAATAAAAATAAAAATAGGGCAAAATGCTTAGAGGATTGTTGCCCCATGGATGGGTTGCCTCCCAGCAAGCGCTTCTTTATTGTCTTTAGCTAGACCTTGCTGAGCTTTTAATCTAGCTTCAGCCTTGAGCATTCTTGCTCAATGTTGCCTTCAAGATAGTGCTTGATTCTCTGTCCATTGACAATGAACTTCTTATCAGAATCAATATCTTGAAGCTCCACAAAACCATATGGTGATACGCTTGTAATCACGTATGGTCCCCTCTACCGGAATTTCAGTTTTCCGGGGAATAGCCTGAGTCTAGAGTTAAACAATAGAACCTTCTGTCCTGGTTCAAAGATTCTAGATGACAGCTTTCTGTCATGCCACTTTTTTTATTTCTCTTTATAAAGCTTGGCATTTTCGAAAGCTGTGAATCTGAATTCCTCTAGCTCATTTAGCTGGAGCAATTGTTTTTCTCCTGCTAATTTGGCATCAAAGTTTAGGAATCTGGTTGCCCAGTAGGCCTTATGTTCCAGTTCCACAGGCAGGTGACATGCCTTACCATACACGAGTTGGTATGGAGAGGTCCCTATAGGGGTCTTGAATGCTGTTCTGTAAGCCCACAGAGCATCATCCAAGCTCCGTGCCCAATCTTTTCTACGGGTATTTACTGTCCGTTCCAGGATTCTCTTTAATTCTCTGTTAGAGACTTCAGCTTGCCCATTAGTTTGTGGATGATATGGAGTAGCCACCTTGTGGCGAATCCCATACCGAAACATGGCAGAGTAAAGCTGTTTATTGCAGAAGTGAGTGCCCCCATCACTGATTAGTACTCTAGGGACACTGAACCTGCTAAAGATATGTTTCTGGTGGAACTTCAGCACCGTTTTAGTATCATTGGTGGGTGTGGCAATGGCCTCAACCCATTTTGATACATAATCAACTGCCACCAGAATATAAGTGTTTGAGTATGATGGTGGGAAAGGGTGACCTCTTTCTGCACCACTTCTTTCATGGTTGGATTTAGCCGCCTCTATGGTTGAACCACTGGTTTTGCATTATCCTCCAATAAGATTTTGTGCATGCATCTAGCTGGGATTATGCCCTTAAGGTCACCTATGGACCACCCAAGAACTGTCTTGTGTGTCCTTAGCACTTGAATAAGTGCCTCCTCTTCCTGTGAATTTAAAGCAGAGCTTATAATCACTGGAAAAGTGTCACCTTCTCCCAGAAACGCATATTTCAAGGATGGTGGTAATGGCTTGAGCTCGGGTTTAGGAGGTTTTTCCTCTTCCAGAAGAAATTTCAGAGGCTCTTTCATGTCCTCTGAATCCTCTAAATCAGGCTGAACATCTTTAAAGATGTTTTCCAACTTTGATTCAAGACTCTCAGCCATGTTGATCTCTTCTACCAAAGAGTCAATAAGATCAACTTTTATGCAGTCTTTTGATGTGTCTGGATGCTGCATGGATTTGACAGCGTTCAACTTGAATTCATCATCATTGACTCTCAGGGTTATTTCTCCCTGTTGGACGTCAATGAGGGATCGTCCAGTTGCTAGGAAGGGTCTTCCTAGAATGAGAGTAGCACTTTTGTGCTCCTCCATTTCCAGCACAACAAAGTCAGTGGTAAATGTGAATGGCCCAACTCTGACAATCATGTCTTCAATCACGCCTGATGGGTATTTAGTGGAACCATCAGCAAGTTGGAGACATATCCGGGTTGGTTTAACTTCTTCAGTTAAGCCAAGCTTTCTGATAGTGGATGCAGGCATTAGGTTGATGCTTGCCCCAAGATCGCATAAAGCTGTCTTGGTGCAATTATCTTCTAATACGCATGGTATCAGAAAACTCCCAGGGTCTTTAAGCTTTTCAGGAAAGCTCTTCAGAATGACTGCACTGCATTCTTCAGTGAGGAGAACTCTTTCTGTTTCTCTCCAATCCTTTTTATGGCTCAAGATCTCTTTCATGAACTTGGCATAAGAAGGTATTTGCTCAAGTGCTTCTGCAAATGGAATCTTTATTTCAAGAGTCCTGAGATAATCTGCAAAGCGAGCAAATTGCTTATCCTGCTCCTCTTTCCGGAGTTTTTGAGGATAAGGTATCTTGGCTTTATATTCTTCAACCTTAGTTACTGTAGATTTACTGCCTACAGAAGTGGTTGAAGAAGCCTTTTTAGAGGGGTTGTTATCAGCATTTGTGTGTGTCTGATCCCTCACTGGCAATTGAGTGCCAAAGTTAGAAACTGGAGTGACGTTAGATGCCAACTCCTTGTCTGTTCCTGGCGTCTGAACGCCAGAATTGTGCCCATTTTGGGTGTTCAGCGCCAGATCCTGCCCATTTTGGGTGTTCAACGCCAGATCCTTGCCCATTTCTGGCATTGAACGCCAGTCCTGCCTTGTTTCTGGCGTTGAACGCCAGTCTTGAGCATGGTCTGGGCGTTCAGCGCCAGCCTTCCACCAATTTTCTGGCGTTTTAGTTCCAGAATTACTTTTTCTTGGGCTCTTACTGTCCTCAGGTGAATTTTGGGTGGTTTGCTCATTTCTTAGCTTTTTGCTGTCTTGAGGTGGGGTATTTAATATTTTCCCACTTCTTAGTTGAACTGCTTGGCATTCTTCTGCTATTTGCCTTGACAGCTGCTGCTTTGTTTGCTTAAACTGTTCGTCCATATGTATATTAGCCATCCTTGTCTCTTGTAGTCTATCTTTGAATGTCTGTCAGTTGTTTCCAAGTCCTTATGCTGGCCTTAGGTTGGTTATTCAACCACCTCTTAGCTTGATCTTTTACAGCAAATGGAAACAGTAATAGTCTGTAGACATCCTGATCTATTTCTTTATCATGTACTGTATCAGCAATCTGTAGAAACTATGCCAGAAACTCTGTAGGTTCTTCCTGTGGAAGACCGGAATACTGGCAACTTTGCTGCACCATGATAATGAGCTGAGGATTCAACTCAAAGCTACTGACTCCAATGGAGGGTATACAGATACTACTCCCATATGAAGCAGTAGAGGGGTTAGAATATGACCCCAGAGTCCTCTTGGACTGTTCATTTCCGCTTAGGTCCATGATGGAGAAAGGGAGATGATATAAAAATTATTTTTATTTATTTATTTATTTCAAAATAAAAATAAATCAAAATAAAATAAATCAAAATGAGTGAAAGATTTTCGAAAAAGTGAGGAGAGAGAAAGTGGTTAGGAGATTTTGAAAAGGATATGATGATTTTTGAAAAAGTTTTAAATTTTGAAATAAAAGTCTAAATTTTAGAAATAGATTTCGAAAAAGATGCTTTAAAATAGAGAGAAAAGATATTTTTGAATTTTAAGAAGAGAGAGAAAAACAATAAGATAGCCTAAGATTTAAAATTTTTAAATCTAATGCTCCTTGTTTTCAAAAATTTTTGGAGGAAAAACACCAAGGAACACCAAACTTAAAAATTTTAAGATCAAGACACAAGGAAAACTCACGAACACTTTGAAGACTCACAAGAACACAAGAACATGAAGGAAGAACACCAAACTTAAAATTTTTAGAAAACCAAACTAAAATTTTTGAAAAACACAGAAAATTCAACAAGAAAACACCAAACTTAAAGTTTGGCACAGGATTCAATAGAGAAATTATTTTTGAAAAATATTTTAAAAAGAAAATAAGGATTCTAAAATTTTAACACGACAATAATAGGAGACTGTAAACAAAAAAAGAAATTTTTTTCCTAATCTAAGCAACAAAATAAACCGTTAGTTGTCCAAACACGAACAATCCCCGGCAACGGCGCCAAAAACTTGGTGCACGAATTG
>NC_029793.2:53811476-53838656 GCF_000816755.2 Arachis ipaensis | reverse complement strand
ATCTAAGCAACAAAATAAACCGTTAGTTGTCCAAACACGAATAATCCCCGGCAACGGCGCCATATACCTGGTGCACGAATTGCGAATCACACTTCTCACAACTCGTACCACTAACCAGCAAGTGCACTGGGTCGTCCAAGTAATACCTTACGTGAGTAAGGGTCGAATCCCACAGAGATTGTTGGTTTGAAGCAATCTATGGTTACTTTGTAAATCTTAGTTAGGAAGTCAATTATATTTATCAGTTGAATTGCGAATGAACAAAAGAGCATGAATTAAAGGTTATTTGTTATGCAGTAATGGAGAATATGTTGGAGTTTTGGAGATGCTTTGTCTTCTAAATCTCTGCTTTCCTCTGTCTTCTGATTCACGCACGCACGTCCTCCTATGGCAAGCTATATGTAGGGGATCACCATCGTCAATGGCTACATCCCATCCTCTCAGTGAAGAATATGCTCACATGCTCTGTCACAGCACGGCTAATCATCTGTCGGTTCTCGATCATACCGGAATAGGATTCTTCGTCCTTTTGCGTCTGTCACTAACGCTCAGCACTCGCGAGTTTGAAGCTCTTCACAGTCATTCGATCATCGAATCCTACAAGGAATACCACAAATAAGGTTTAGACTTTCCGGATTCTCATGAATGCCGCCATCAGTTCTAGCTTATACCACGAAGATTCTAGTGAAGAGATCTAAGAGATACTCATTCAATCGGATATAGAACGGAGGTGGTTGTCAGGCACACGTTCATGGTTTGAGGAAGGTGATGAGTGTCACAGATCATCACCTTCATCACAGTTAAGCGCGAATGAACATCTTAGATAGGAACAAGCGTGTTTGAATGGAAAACAGAAATACTTGCATTAATTCATCGAGACACAGCAGAGCTCCTCACCCCCAACAATGGAGTTTAGAGACTCATACCATCAAAGAGTACAAAGTTTAGATCTAAAATGTCATAAGATACAAAATAAGTCTCTAAAAGTTGATTAAATACTAAACTAGTAGCCTAGGTTTACAGCAAATGAGTAAACTATAGCAGATGGTATAGAGATCCACTTCTGGGGCCCACTTGGTGTGTGCTGGGGCTGAGATTTAAGTAATTCACGTGAGTAAGGCCATTTTGGGCGTTCAACGCCAGGTTTGGATCCATTTCTGGCGTTGAACTCCAGCTTTTAATCATTTTCTGGCGCTGGACGCCAGAATTGGGCAGAGAACTGGCGTTGAACGCCAGTTTACGTCATCTATCCTTGAGCAAAGTATGGACTATTATATATTGCTGGAAAGCCCTGGATGTCTAATTTCCAACGCAATTGGAAGTATGCCATTTCGAGTTCTGTAGCTCCAGAAAATTCACTTTGAGTGCAGGGAGGTCAGAATCCAACAGCATCAGCAGTCCTTTTTCAGCCTGAATCAGATTTTTGCTCAGCTCCTTCAATTTCAGCCAGAAAAATACCTGAAATTACAAAAAAATACACAACTCATAGTAAAGTCCAGAAATATGAATTTTTCCTAAAAGCTAATGAAAATAAACTAAAAACTAACTAAAACATACTAAAAACTATATGAAATTAACTCCAAAAAGTGTATAAAATGTCCGCTAATCAAAGGCCTACGCTGATTATAAGAGACGTAACTTAGAATTTTCTGTGGGTGATCAAGTTTTTCTCCGAGTGTCACCTATGAAAGGTGTGATGAGGTTTGGCAAAAAGGGTAAGCTTAGTCCTCGCTGTATTGGTCCTTTTGAGATCTTGGAACGAATAGGCATAGTGGCGTATCACTTGGCACTACCACCTGATTTGTCTATGATTCATCCAGTATTTCACGTGTCTATGTTACGTAAATATCTTCATGATCCAGCTCATGTACTTAGTCCCCAATCAGTGGAGTTGAAAGAAGATTTATCATTTGAAGAAAAACCTATTGCTATAATTGATCAACAAATAAGGAAGTTACGTTCAAAAGAAGTAGCCTCTATAAAAGTAGTCTTGAAGAACCATTTGGGGAAAGAAGCAACCTGGGAACCTGAGAATGTAATGCGCGACAAATATCCGTATTTGTTCGAAACTTAAGGTATTTTCGCGTTTGAAATTCGGGGATCGAATTTTTTACGGTGGGGAGATTGTAGGGTCTAATTAAAAAAAAAAACAAACAACAATGATGGGCCAAGCCCATAACCTTTCCTTCATTTCTTTCTACTCCAACGGCACACACAAACATTTCAATGTACACATATTATTACATCACAGAACCACCCACCGCCAATGCTACTCTCTGATCTCGCCTC
Organism: Arachis ipaensis; assembly: GCF_000816755.2. Lineage (NCBI taxonomy): Eukaryota > Viridiplantae > Streptophyta > Magnoliopsida > Fabales > Fabaceae > Arachis > Arachis ipaensis. The sequence goes on along the minus strand of NC_029793.2, from coordinate 53,836,367 downwards.
CTCATGTCACTTCTTCAATAATAATTTCATATACTTTTATTTCAATTAATTTCACTACTCTTCTATTCCAACTCTATTATGCTCTATCTATTGTGTTCTCTTATGTTGGCTTTTATTCCAAAACTCAATTGAAGTAGTCTAAGCTTGAAGAAAAGAAAAATCACCTTTAATTCAAGAATTACTAATTATTAAGACGTTAAGGTGATTCTTTAGATTGATAATTACCTATATTTTTAATTTTTGTCATGTTTATAATTATGGATATTAATAAATCCAAAAATTTTGGGTTAGGGTAAGATAGAATTTGGGATTTTTTGGTATACAGGTTTTATTATATCAATTGATATTAAGATTAACTTATTAGAGTTATTATTGTTATGTTTGTGGTATTAGATACTCAAAAGAACCACTCTCCTTGCTTGTTGGAACCTATGGAATAGAAATCCCTCTCTTGAATTTTAGTCTGTGAGTAAACTTTGTATCTATGATTAAATTTTAGTATTTGCATCATTTTTATAATTTTTGAAAATAATTTTATAATTTATTATTTAGTTATTTACTAACTTATTTGTCAACATGATGTTTATGTTAAATATTTTACAAAGAAAATCCCACTTGAGACATAATATTTTACGTTGAAATGAATGAAGTGGTTATTTGAGAAATTAAACTTCAATGTAAATATTATCTTACATATACACTTTGAATGTAAATTTCGTATTGAATTTGGATAAAGTTATTATATGAATTATTACTATTGAATTGATGATGTATTTATTAATTTGTTTGATAACTTTTAGTTTGATAATAATTTATATGTCAAAATATTTTGAAAGGTTTTATGACAGAAACGGTAGCTAGCGGCAGCAAGCGCTAGACTTGTTGCACCTTGTCAGTATATAATTGCATTTTCAGGACCATATGAGATGAAATAATTCCTGTCTGTTTCATGTCCACAAAACTAGTGGAACATATCTGTTTTAGAACTCACACGAAGAAAAATACCTAAGTGTGATTTCTGTCCATTATTTTGATTTTTCTGGATTAGATAACCTTCCGCGTATATTATTATAAATAAAGAAGTTTGAATGTTTGATATTCATAATTAATTATCATTGTGTTTGAGTATAATTTTATCATTATTACTAAGGTGGATTTATTTGAACTAAGAGTTTACTAATTATACAACTGTCTCTTGTGGGCCTATTGATGCTCTGCTTACTCACTGAATTGCAAAACTTACTCTGTTGCTCTTTCAATTTTTTTTCAGATATGGGCCTTGATTCTAATCCAACTTCATCAGTTTCGCTCTAGTTTTGTTTGTGTTAGGGAGCTCTTTACTGTTTAAGGGCCTAATATTTTGTGTAAATAGCTTTAAAGCTCTTTAGACTTGTTAAATTGCTCCATGTGACACAGGCAGGATCCGACATTGGTGACTTGAGTATATTGCTTGTAAATATCCTAGTAGATGAAACTAATAGACTATGCTTTGCTGTAAAATAGATTTGCTAAGTATGTTTTAAATATGAGGCTGAGTGTTTCGAGGGTTACCTGAAACTGAAGGTCGATCTCGGATGAGATCTACCGTGGTGGCCGGAGTTGTCGTGTCCGATTTGTTAGATCTGGTGGCCGGAGCTGTCGTGTCCGACCTGGTAGAACTGGTAGAGCTAGAGATGTTGCTGATCCTTCGTCACCAGAGGGTGGTGGTACCTGCAAGAGACTCCGATGATTAAGTTAGCATGGGCTTTAAGCAGGTTTTTAGTAGAATCAGAGTATGAGTTATACCTGGGTGCTCTAGTGTATTTATAGTAGTGTGGAATGATCTTTCTGGAGATAAGATAGTTATCTTATCTTATCTTTGAGTGAAGTCACCTTATCTTTTAGGGAAACCGCCTTATCTTTCTAGGCTTTTGCCGCCTTTAGTTTGGGCTGCGTCTTTTTGTGTGGGCCTACTTTGGGCCTCTATGGAGATTTGGCCGAGCTCTTTGTGAAGAGGTCTGTAATAGACCAACCTTCTAAGAGGTCGGCCAACCCGGTTCTTTATAGCTCAAACCGATGTATGAACAGTGCCCCTGCTTAAGCTTCGATCTTCCTTGTGAGGTCATGCTTCTTAGCTTCGATCCCTTTGAGGGAGTCGTGCTCAAGCATCTGTCTGGCTTGTTTCTTCATTGCTTTGCAATCCTTGAAAATTAGAGGTTTCGTACTTCCCAATCCGACCTCTTTTGAGTGGTAGTGTGGGTTTTCTACCTTGCCCTCTGGATCACGCCTTGCTTTAAGTTTGTGTTGACAACCCTCTGCTTTGGCGAAGTTATCCTTGCGGCTTGATATCCGGGCCCTTAGTGACTTGTCCGATGACTTTTTAGTGTTCTTTATATAGAACCTTTTTTAGTCTCGGATGACGTTCGTAGCCCCATTTGAGATTGTGCTTTCTTTGAGTGGAGTTGTATCCCTTTTAGCTAAGCACATTTGAGCCTTAAGTTGTTTCCCAACCTTTTGGCTTGTTCTTTTTTGAGATCATTTTTGCACCTCTTCTTAGCTGACGTCAACCTGTACAACTTTGCTCCCCGAGATTTTTAGTCACATTCCAACAAGCTTTTTAGGTAGTGTTCCGATAAGGAACCTTTTCTTTATAGTTTGTTTGGATGACTTTTTAGCTCTGTCTTCGAGGCTATGCTTTTCGCTTTTTAAGTAGTGTCTTTTTTCAAGACTTCGTACTTTTCAGCGAAGCACTTCTGGCTTTGGCCTTTTGACCTTTCCTTGGCCTTTGTGAGATGTTAATAGAATGTTGGTACTTTACTGTTTGACCTCTTTTTGATTAGATCTTGTTTAGTCCGTCTTCTGTTTAGGCGGAATGACCTTTAGGGCTAACTTGTCCGACAACTTTTTAGTGTTCTTGGTAGAACCTTTTTAGTTAGTCTGAACAATTTTGATAGCCTTGTCATAGAGCCGTGGCTTTTTGGGCAGAGCTATGTCCCTTTTAGCACAGGCTTTTCGTTGGTCCGACTTCTCGTGTCGATCCGAGCTGTAGCTTTCGTTAGTCCAACTTCTTTGTCGGAGCAATCTGTAGCTTTCGTTGGTCCGACTTCTCTTGTCGGTCCAATCTGTAGCTTTTGTTGGTCGACTTCGCTTGTCGGTCCAATCTGTAGCTTTCGTTGGTCCAACTTCTCTGGTCAGTCCAGGCTAAGTTATTTAGTATTCCTTTTTTAGTTAGACCTCGTCAGGCCACTTTTTATGGATTACTTTTTATAACTTCTTGCATTAATCTGTTTTTATCGCTTTCACCTTGCCGATCTTTGTTGAAATCGGACGATGAATTTGGTTTTCATCTTTGCCGATCTTGTCAAAATCAGGCGATGAATTTGGTTTTCATCTTTGCTGACCTTGTCGAAATCAGGCGGTGAATTTGGTTTCTACCTTGCCGACCTTGTCGTGATCGGGCGATGAATTTTTGCTCTCAGATTAATGCGTCTTGGTAGGAAACTTTTTAGGGAATCTGCAAACTTTTAAACAATAAAATAAAGATATGAATAAGAGTGTGTACATGTTAGTGCTTACCCTTCTAGGTCGGGCAATCTCTTAGATCTCAGCCTGGAGCCCTTCTTAGATTGCAGGCATGCCATGACCTTGGTAGCTCTCGCCCTTCGAGGTCGGACACTTTGTGGTGACCTTTCCCTAATACTTCTGAACAACTTGGTATGGTCCTTTTCAGTTGGCTGCTAGTTTCCCTTCTCCTGACCGACCTTAGGTCCATTCGACGCTTTAGTGCTTCCTCTCTAATTCGAGCTCTTCCTCGGACTTCTGGAAGTAGGTCGAGCTCTTCCCTTTGAGTTTAGGAGTTGGTATCTTCGTTGTTCTTGATTTGAGCCGTTTCTCATCTTCTTTTCTGTAGGTTAGTCATTCTTTTCTCTCTGTTTTTTTTTTTTTACTTTCGACAACTGTGCATGCTTTTGATGTAAAGCTTTGACTTTGTATTGGGTTTTTGCTCTAAATAAATTTGGTTCTTTCTGCAAAAATTTTGTGTCTTTGATCATTTGTTGTGACTTTTCTTTTGTCGTTTGCCTTTGAGAAGAATGTGTGCCTTGCTTAGGGTTTTGTTATTGTTCCTGTTTCTTTTCATCGTTGCCTGACTCCTTTTGTACAAAAGTTATAGCTTTTGTTTTGACCTTTTGTTTGTTTGGGTATAGATTGTCGACTTCTCTTTTCTGTGTTCTTGCCCTGTTGTTGCCTCCAAAGGGTTCCCCTAGACTTTCGTGTAAGTCCTGGGGTTTCCCTTTTACTGCTATATCTGACACTTGATGTTTTACTGTTATTGTCTGAGTTGTTTCCTTATTTGCCCGAGTTGTTTAGTAGTAACCCCATTTTTATTTTTCTTATGTAGGAATATTTGACCTATGTCTTCCCGCAAAAATAATGCTGAGATGTCTACTAAGATCCCGGACGGCATGTCTGACTGGCTGGATTCCATAGTTTTAATGTGTGTTCCTGAGTACTGTGTGCGACTTAAGAGGTTCCATAGAATTTGTAGGGATAGGGATGAGGAGAAGAATCATGAGTTAGTGTCGCCAGACCCTGAGGAGAAGGTTTGTTTTCCTTCCTTGACTCTGGGGGAACGACCCTGACCTGATATGGTTAGGACCTTTTCTTCCTCTGACATTGATGGATTTTGCAGTGTTTCTTGGATGAGGCTTCTATTATTGCCCCCTGGTTTGGTGCTGGCTAGTTTTGAAAGTGCATCAGCTCGGGCATTCTGTTCCCGAGGTATATGTTGGACCTCATATCCCCCGAATTGTCCGAGCTGTTGGTGCTGGCTAGTTTTGAAAGTGCATCAGCTCGGGCATTCTGTTCCCGAGGTATATGTTGGACTTCATATCCCCCGAATTGTCCGAGCTGTTCTCTGGTTTTGTCCAGGTATTTTTTCATGGTGGGATCCTTAGCTCGGTAGCTCCCTTTTATTTATGAGGTGACTACTTGTGAATTACTGAACACGGTAAGCTTTTGAACTCCTACCTCCTTAGCCAGCCTTAAACCAGCCAGTAGTGCCTCGTATTCAGGTTGGTTATTTAGCTCGATTTGGGTTCCCTGATCGCTTTCTATAATTACATCTGCGCCATTCCCGGTTTTGTTTGAAGAGTCGTCCACGTAGAGATTCCATTTTGTGGGAGTTCCTGGGGGTGTCAGTGTACTCTGCAATGAAGTCGGCCAGATACTGTGATTTGATGGCTGTCTGAGCTTCATATTGAAGATTGAATTTGGTTAACTCGACTTCCTACTGTAGAATTCTTCCAGCTAAGTCTGTTTTCTGTAGGATGCCTTTTATAGGCTGGTTGGTCCGAACTCTGATAGTGTGAACTTAAAAGTATGGGTGGAGTCATTGAGAAGTGAGTATGATTGCGTAGGCGACCTTTTCTATCTTTTGATAGTTTAGTTCGGCCCTTTGTAGAGCCTTAATGATGAATTAGACGGGTTGTTTCCCACTTTCATCTTTTCTGACTAGTGCTGAGGCTATTGCCCGACTTCCCACTGCGAGGCATAATATGACTTTCCCGTGGTCGGGTAAGAATGGGTGGTTGCCCCAAGAATTTTTGAAATCTCGGAAGGCTTGTTCGTACTCTGTTGTCCTATTCAAACCTCTCTCCCTTCCTTAATATACCTCTTTGAGGTTTCTTTTGTGAGATGATTTAGAGATCCCTCCTCCTGCGAATCCTCCATTTATCATATGAACATGTCTCGCAGGGATGTGAGGTGGATGTTCAACTCGTCTGACCTCTTCGGTGTGAGGTGGACGTTCAACTCGTCCGACCTCTTCAGTGTGAGGTGGACGTTCAACTCGTCCGACCTCTTCGTCCCTTCTTCTTTTTCTTGGTTCATCCGCTTTATTGGCTAAGTACCGATCTAATCGCCTTTCTCTTGCCAATTTCTCTATGACATTCTTTAAGTCGAAACACTCTTTAGTAGGATGTCTGTAGATTTAGTGGTACTCGCAGTATTCTGTCCGACTTCCCCCTCTTTTGATTGGGCGAGGTGGTGGGATCTTCTCAGTGTTGCATATTTCTCGGTAAACATCCACAAGAGACACCCGAAGAGGGGTGTAATTGTGGTATTTTCTAGGCTTCTCATCGGGTTGATCTTCTTTTTTCTTGGTCTCTTTATCCTTGTCCCGTGGTGGGTTAGGAGAATCCGGTTTTTGAGCTGTCTCCCAATCGGGAGTTCTCCTCCATATTGATATATTTTTCCGCCCTTTCCTGAACCTCATTTAGAGATGTTAGGTACTTCTTGGATATTGAGTGGCTAAAAGGTCCTTCTCTTAGGCCATTGATGAGTCCCATGATGGCCGCTTCTGTTGGAAGACTTTGTATGTCAAGGCATGCTTTGTTGAATCTTTTCATGTAGCTGCGAAGGCTTTCCCGATCTCCTTGTTTAATTTCCAGTAAGCTTGGAGCGTGTTTGGCCTTATCTTTCTGGATGGAGAACCTGGCAAGGAACTTTTTAGCAAGGTCATCAAAACTTGTGATGGATCTTGGAGGCAAACTATTGAACCACTTTATTGCTGTCTGGTGCACGGAATTGTGATCACACTTTTCACAACTCCGGTACAACTAACCAGCAAGTGCACTGGGTCGTCCAAGTAATAAAACCTTACGCGAGTAAGGGTTGATCCCACGGAGATTGCCGGCTTGAAGCAAGCTATGGTCATCCTGTAAATCTTAGTTAGGCGGATTCAATTGGTTATGAGTTTTGATAATTGAAAGATAAATAAAACGTAAATTAAAATAAAGATACTTATGTAATTCATTGGTGGAAATTTCAGCTAAGCGTTTGGAGATGCTTTGTTGCTTCTGAACCTCTGCTTTCTGATTGTCTTCATCCAATCATGCGTGCTCCCTTCCATGGCAAGCTGTATGTTGGTGGATCACAGTTTTCAATGGCTACCATCCGTCCTCTCAGTGAAAATGGTCCATGAACAGTTTCTATACGGCTAATCAACTGTCGGATCTTTCGTCTCAGATGAAAAATACCAGGCACAGCTACCGCACGGCTAATCATCTGTTGGTTCTCACTTGTGTCAGAATAGGATCTCTCTATCCTTTTGCACACTGTCACTATGCCCAACATTCGTGATTTTGAAGCTCGTCACAGTCATCCCATCCCAGATCCTACTCGGAATACCACAGACAAGGTTTAGACTTTCCGGATCTCAGGAATGCTGCCAATTGGTTCTAGCCTCTACCACGAAGGTTCTAATCTCACAGATTTGAATGCTCTGTTGTCAGGAGAGGCAAGTCAAATGCGTGGATCAGAGACCCAATAGACTATACTCCGGCTGTCGTCCAATGACTACGTTGAATATCATGTAGACCGCTTGTGGTTGTCAGGCACGCGGATCTTGGCTAAGCGAGTAACGAAGATAGCGGGTGATTGTCACGGGTCACCCCCTTCATCCTGACTTAATTGAATTAGGTACGAGAGTATATCTTGGAGAAGAAGTAAGCATGAATTGAAAGAGAAATAATAGTACTTGCATTAATTCATGAAGAATAGCAGAGCTGCGCACCTTAATTTATGAGGTGTAGAAACTCCACCGTAGAAAATACATAAGAGAAAATAACCTAGGCATGGCCGTGAGGCCAGCCAAGTATGAAGTTTATAAAAGATGAAAAAAGATGATAAGATTCTGAATACAATAGGAAAGACTAGTATTTATACTAAACTAGTTACTAAGGATTACAGAAATTGAGTAACTAAGTGTAGATAGTGCAGAAATCCACTTCCGGGGTCCACTTGGTGTGTGCTTGGGCTGAGCATTGAGCTTTACACGTGCATAGGCCTTTTCTAGAGTTAAACACCAGCTTGGATGCCAGTTTGGGCGTTTAACTCCAGTTCTGGTGCCAGTTCCGGCGTTTTACACCAGAAAAGGGTCTCTGGCTGGCGTTTAAGCGCCGGTTTGGGCCATCAAATCTTGGAAAAGTAAAAAATATTATACGTTGCTGGAAAGCCCAAGATGTCTACTTTCCAACGCAATTGAGAGCGCGCCAATTGGGCTTTTGTAGCTCCAGAAAATCCACTTCGAGTGTAGGAGGGTCAGAATCCAACAGCATCTGCAGTCCATTCTCAGCCTTTGAATAAGACTTTTACTCAGGTCCCTCAATTTCAGCCAGAAAATACCTGAAATTATAGAAAAACACACAAAGTCATAGTAAAGTCCAGAAATGTGATTTTTGCATAAAAACTAATAAAAATATAATAAAAAGTAACTAAAACATATTAAAAACTACCTAAAAATAATGCCAAAAAGCGTATAAATTATCCGCTCATCACAACCCCAAACTTAAATTGTTGCTTGTCCCCAAGCAACTAAAAACAGAATAGGATAAAAAGAAGAGAAAATACAATAAATTTTAAAATATCAATGAGGATTAGTTTTAATTAGATGAGCAGGACTAGTAGTTTTTTGCCTCTGAATAGTTTTGGCATCTCTCTATCCATTGGAGTTCAGAATTGTTGGCCTCTTTAGGAACTCAGAAATACAGATAATGTTATTGATTTTCCTAGTTAAGTTCTTTTTGATTCTTGAAAACAACTATTTTATGCGTCTTGGCCGTGACCCTAAGCATTTTGTTTTCCAGTATTACCACCGGGTACATAAATGCCACGGACACATAACTGGGTGAACCTTTTCAGATTGTGACTCAGCTTTGCTACCTGCTAAAGTCCCCAGTTAGAGGTGCCCAGAGTTCTTAAGCACACTCTTTTTGCTTTGGATCACGACTTTAACCACTCAGCCTCAAGCTTTTCACTTGGACCTTCATGACACACGCACATGGTTAGGGACAGCTTGATTTAGCTGCTTAGGCCAGGATTTTATTCCTTTGGGCCCTCCTATCCATTAATACTCAAAGCCTTGGATCCTTTTTACCCTTGTCTTTTAGTTTAAAGGGTTATTGGCTTTTTGCTCTTGACTTTTGGTTTAAAGAGCTATTGGCTTTTTCTGCTTGCTTTTTCTTTATTTTTCGCCTTTTTTTTCGCAAGCTTTTGCTTTTCACTGCTTTTTCTTGCTTCAAGAATCAGTTTTATGATTTTTCAGATCACCAATAACATGTATCCTTTTTCATTATTCTTTCAAGAGTTAACTATTCTTAATTCCAATTTCAAACATGCACTGTTTAAGCATACATTCAGAAAGCAAGAAGTATTGCCACCACATCAAAATAGTTAAACTAATTTCAAGATAAATTTCGAAATTATGCACTTCTTGTTCTTTTGTAAATAAAAATATTTTTCATTTAAGAAAGGTGAGAGATTCATAGAATCATTCATAGCTTTAAGACATAGACTCCTAACACTAATGATCATGTAATAAAGACAAAAACATAGACAAAACATAAATCATAAAAACCAAAAACAGAAAAGAAAATAAACAAGGAGATTAAAGAACAGGTCCACCTTATTGATTGTGGCTTCTTCTTCCTCTTGAAGAACTAATGAAGTTCTTGAGCTCCTCTATGTCTCTTCCTTGCCTTTGTTGCTCCTCTCTCATGGCCTTTTGGTCCTCTCTGATTTCATGGAGGATGATGGAATGCTCTTGGTGCTCCATCCTTAGTTACTCCATGTTGGAACTCAAATCTCCTAAAGAGGTGTTGAGTTGCTCCCAATAGCTTTGTGGAGGCAAGTGTATCCCTTGAGGCATCTCACAGATTTCTTGATGAGGAATTTTCTCATTCTCTTGTTGAGGTCCATGAACGGGCTCTCTTGTTTGCTCCATCCTCTTTTTAGTGATGGGCTTGTCCTCTTCAATGAGGATGTCTTCCTCTATGATAATTCTGGCTGAATTGCATAGGTGACAGATGAGATGAGGAAAGGCTAACCTTGCCAAAGTGGAGGGCTTGTCAGCCACCTTGTATAGTTCTAGAGGTATGATCTCATGAACTTCCACTTCCTCTCCAATCATGATACTATGGATCATGATAGCCCGATCCACAGTAACTTCAGAACGGTTTCTAGTAGGAATGATAGAGCGTTGGATGAACTCTAACCATCCTCTAGCCACGGGCTTGAGGTCAAGCCTTCTCAGTTGAACCGGCTTGCCTTTGGAGTCTCTCTTCCACTGAGCTCCTTCTACACAAATGTCCATGAGGACTTGGTCCAACCTTTGATCAAAGTTGACTCTTCTAGTGAAAGGATGAGAATTTTCTCTCATTATTGGTAAGTTGAATGCCAACCTCACAGTTTCCGGACTGAAATCCAAGTATTTCCCCCGAACCATTGTGAGCTAATTCTTTGGGTTCGGGTTCACACTTTGATCATGGTTCTTAGTGATCCATGCATTAGCATAGAACTCTTGAACCATTAAGATTCTGACTTGTTGGATGGGGTTGGTGAGAGCTTCCCAACCTCTTTTTCGAACCTCACGTCGGATCTCTGGATATTCACTCTTTTTGAGCATGAAGGGGACCTCGGAGATCACCCTTTTCTTGGCCACAACTTTATAGAAGTGGTCTTGATGGAGCTTTGAGATGAATCTCTCCATCTCCCATGACTCAGAGGTGGAAGCAACTGCCTTCCCTTTCCTCTTTCTAGAGGTTTCTCCGGCCTTAGGTGCCATTAATAGTTATGGAAAAACAAAAAGCAAAGCTTTTTTCCACACCAAACTTAAAAGGTTTGCTCGTCCTCGAGCAAAAGAAGAAGGAAAGGAGGAGAAGAAGAAGAAATGGAGGAGATAGAGGAGTGTTTTGAATTTGGCCAAGGGGGGTTTAAGTGTTTATGATGTGTGAAATTGAAGGTGGTAAGTAAGGGTATTTATAGGGTAAGAGAGAGAGGGAATTCGTGTAAGAAGGGGTTGGGTTTGGGAGGGAAATGTTTTAAATTTGAATGGTGAGGTAGGTGGGGTTTTATGATAGGTTTTTGGGGAATAGTGGATGGATGTGAGTGGTGAAGAGATTATGAGGAAAAGGGTAGGACTTGATAGGTGAATGGTGTTTGAGGAATAGGTATTGATGTGATTGGTTAAGGGTATTTCGGGAAGAGTATTATGGAAAGGTGTGAAGAGGAGAGAAAAAGATTTGGGTAGGTGGAGATCCTGTGGGGTCCACAAATCCTGAGGTGTCAATGAATTCTGGTTCCTGCACCTTTCTGGCGTTTAAACGCCCTTGGTGTGCCATTTCTGGTGTTTAACGCAAACTCTGCTGCCTTTTCTGGCGTTAAACGCCAGGCTGATGCTTCTTTCTGGCGTTTAACGCCAGCCAGACACCCTTTTCTGGTGTTAAACGCCAGTCTGTCTACCAATTCTGGCGTTTAACGCCCAGAATGCTGCCAGACTAGGCGTTAAACGCCCATTCTGTTATCCTTACTGGCGTTTAAATGCCAGTAAGCCTGTTCTCCAGGGTGTGCTATTTTTTATGCTATTTTTTTATTCTGCATTAATTCTGCAGCTGTTTTTGTGATTCCACATGATCATCAACCTAAAGAAAACATAAACTAACAATGGAAAATGAAATGAAAAAGTAATTAACATAGATAAATAAGATTGGGTTGCCTCCCAATAGGCGATTCTTTAATGTCAATAGCTTAACAGTGAGCTCTTATAGAGCTTCATAGACACTCAGAGCATGATGGTGGCCTCCCAACACCAAACTTAGAGTTTGAATATAGGGGCTCTGTTTGACTCTGTATGGAGAGAATTGGATGAAGCTTTTCATGCTTCTTCTCCATGTTTACAGAAGAAGATCCTTGAGCCTTAAACACAAGGTAGTCCTCATTCAATTGAAGGACTAACTCTCCTCTGTCCACATCAATCACAGCCCTTGCTGTGGCTAGGAAGGGTCTTTCAAGGATGATGAATTCATCCTTATCCTTCCTAGTGTCTAGGATTATGAAGTCAGCAGGGATGTAAAGGCCTTCAACCTTCACTAAGACATCCTTTACAAGTTTATAAGCCTGTTTCATTGATTTGTCTGCCATCTCTAGTGAGATTCTTGCAGCTTGTACCTCAAATATCCCTAGTTTCTCCATTACAGAGAGTGGCATGAGGTTTATACCTGACCTCAGGTCACACAGAGCCTTCTCAAAGTTCATGGTGCCTATGGTACAAGGTATTAAGAACCTTCCGGGATCCGGTTTCTTCTGAGGTAATTTCTGTTGAACCAAGGTATTTAGTTCATTGATGAGCAATGGAGGTTCATCCTCCCAAGTCTCATTACCAAATAACTTGGCATTCAGCTTCATGATTGCTCCTAGATACCGAGCAACTTGCTCTTCAACAATATTTTCATCCTCTTCAGAGGAAGAATACTCATCAGAGCTCATGAATGGCAACATTAAAGTTCAGTGGAATCTCTATGGTCTCTGTATGAGCCTCAGATTCCTTTGGTTCCTCATTAGGGAACTCCTTAGTGGTCAATGGACGTCCATTGAGGTCTTCCTCACTGAAAATCACTGCCTCTTCCTCCTCTATAGGTTCGACCACTTTGGATATATTGATGGCCTTGCACTCTTTCTTTGGATTCTCTTCTATTACTTGAGAGAGTACTAGGAGAGATTTTATTAACTCTTTTACTCAGCTGACCCACTCGTGCCTCCAAATTTCTGATGGAGGACCTTGTTTCAGTAATGAAACTGAGAGAGATCTTAGATAGATCAGAGACTATGGTTGCTAAGTCAGAGAGGCTCTGCTTAGAATTCTCTGTTTGTTGCTGAGAAGATGATGGAAAAGGCTTGCTATTGCCAAACCTATTTCTCCCACCATTATTATTATTGAAGCCTTATTGAGGCTTCTGTTGATCCTTCCATGAGAAATTTGGATGATTTCTCCATGAAGGATTATAGGTGTTTCCATAGGATTCTCCCATGTAATTCACCTCTTCCATTGCAGGATTCTCAGGGTCATAAGTTTCTCCTTCAGAGGAGGCTTCTTTAGTACTGCCGGATGCAGCTTGCATTCCAGTCAGATTCTGAGAAATCATATTGACTTGCTGAGTTAATATTTTATTCTGAGCCAATATGGCATTCAGAGTGTCAATCTCAAGAACTCCTTTCTTCTGAGTCATCCTATTATTCATAGGATTTCTTTTAGAAGTGTACATGAACTGGTTATTTGCAACCATCTCAATGAGTTCCTGGGCTTCTGCAGGGATTTTTTTCAGATGAAGAGATCCACCAGCAGAGTGGTCCAATGACATCTTGGACAATTCAGACAGACCATCATAGAATATACCTAAGATGCTCCATTCTGAAAGCATGTCAGAAGGACACCTTCTGATCAATTGCTTGTATCTTTTCCAAGCTTCATAGAGGGATTCACCTTCCTTCTGTCTGAAGGTTTGGACTTCCACTCTAAGCTTGCTCATCCTTTGAGGTGGAAAGAATTTGGCCAAGAAAGCATTGACCAACTTTTCCCAAGAGTTCAGGCTTTCTTTAGGTTGTAAGTCTAACCATATCCTAGCTCTGTCTCTTACAGCAAAGGGGAAAAGTAGAAGTCTGTAGACCTCGAGATTAACCCCATTGGTCTTAACAGTGTCACAGATTTACAAGAATTCAGCTAAGAACTGATGAGGATCTTCCAATGGAAGTCCATAAAACTTGCAATTCTGCTGCATTAGAGAAACTAATTGAGGCTTAAGCTCAAAGTTGTTTGCTTCAATTGCAGGAATTGAGATGCTTCTTCCATAGAAGTTGGAAGTTGGTGCAGTAAAGTCACCAAGCATCTTCCTTGCATCTCCACCATTGTTATTGGGTTCGGCTGCCATGTCTGCTTCTTTTTTGAAATTTTCTGTAAGGTCCTCTCCAGAGTGTTGTGCTTTAGATTCTCTTAGCTTCCTTTTCAGAGTCCTTTCAGGTTCAGGATCAGCTTCAACAAGAATGTCCTTATCCTTGTTCTTGCTCATATGAAAAAGAAGAGAACAAAGAGAGAATGGGAATCCTCTATGTCACAGTATAGAGATTCTTTTATGTGAGTATTAGAATAGAAGAATAGAAGAATGAGAAGAGAGAAAAGATGAGTAATTTGAACAGAGAGAAGAGAGAGGGGTTCGAATTATGAGTAGAAGAGAAGTGTTAGTAATTAAATAAATAATTAGAAAGAGATGAGAGAGAGAGTATTCAAATTTTAAGAAAAGGGAAAAAAAAAATATTTTTATTTTTATTTAATTAATTTAGTTTAAAAAATATTAAAAGAAATAAAATAAAATTAGAATTTAAAACAATTAGTTAATTAAAAAGAATTTTGAAAAAGTGGTTAGTTGTTTTCAAAAATGAGAAGTGAAAAAGTACTTAGGTGGTTTTGAAAAAGAAAAGAAATAGTAAATTTTTAAAATTAAAACAAACAAGTTAAGTAGTTAGTTGAAAAAGATTTGAAAAGATAAGAATTTAGAAAAAAAATTTGAAATTAAAATTTTAAAAAGATATGATTGAAATTTATTTTGACAAAGAATTGAAAAAAAATTAAAAAGATTTGATTTTTAAAATTAAAGTTGATGACTTGACTAACAAGAAACTAAAATATATGATTCTAGAATTTAAAGATTGAACCTTTCTTAACAAGAAAGTAACAAACTTGAAATTTTTGAATCAAAACATTAATTGTTAGCAAGAATTTTCAAAAAAAATGAAATAAAATTAAGAAAAAGGATTTTGAAAAATTAGTTTTAAAATTTTCGAAAACATTAAAAGAAAAATGAAAAAGATTTTCAAAAATTTTAAGAATGAAATTTGAAAATCATAAAAAAAATGAAAAAGAATTGATTTTGAAAAAGATTTGAAAAGATAAAGTTTTTAAATTGAAATTTTGACTTGACTAACAAGAAACAACTAAATTTTAAAAATTTTTGACCAAGTCAACTCCAAATTTCGAAAATTATGAGAAGAATAAGGAAAAGATATTTTTTTTTGACTTTTGAATTTTGAATGAGGAGAGAAAAAAATAACAAAATGAAACAAAACATAAAAATTTAAGATCAAAACAAATAATGCATGCAAGAACACTTTGACTGTCAAGATGAACACCAAGAACACTTTGAAGATCAGGATGAACATCAAGAACATATTTTTGAAAACTTTTAAGAAAAGAAAGACATGCAAGACACCAAACTTAAGAACTTTTGTACTAGGGACACTAACAATTTGAAAATGCATATGAAAAATAAGAAAAGACACAAAATAAGAAAATGTAAAGATCAAACAAAGAAAATCATCAAGAACAACTTGAAGATCATGAAGAACATATTGCATTAATTTTCGAAAATTTTAAGAAAGTTAAATAAAAAAATGCAGTTGACACCAAACTTAAAATTTGACACAAGACTCAAACAAGAAACACAAATTTTTTTTTGGTTTTTATGATTTTATTAAATTTTTTTTGTATTTTTTTTTGAAATATTTTTAGAAAGTTTTTAAAAAGAAAATAAAGGTTGAAACAAGATAGAAGGTTACCTAATCTAAGCAACAAGATGAACTGTCAGTTGTCCAAACTCGAACAATCTCCGGCAACGGTGCCAAAAACTTAGTGCACGGAATTATGATCACACTTTTCACAACTCCGGTACAACTAACCAGCAAGTGCACTGGGTCGTTCAAGTAATAAAACCTTACGCGAGTAAGGGTCGATCCCACGGAGATTGTCGGCTTGAAGCAAGCTATGGTCATCCTGTAAATCTTAGTCAGGCGGATTCAATTGGTTATGAGTTTTGATAATTGAAAGATAAATAAAACGTAAATTAAAATAAAGATACTTATGTAATTCATTGGTGGGAATTTCAGATAAGCGTTTGGAGATGCTTTGTTGCTTCTGAACCTCTGCTTTCCTATTGTCTTCATCCAATCGTGCGTGCTCCCTTCCATGGCAAGCTGTATGTTGGTGGATCACCATTGTCAATGGCTACCATCCGTCCTCTTAGTGAAAATGGTCCAGGTACGGTTTCTGTATTGCTAATCAACTGTCGAATCTCTCGTCTCGGATGAAAAATACCAGGCACAGCTACCGCACGGCTAATCATCTGTCGGTTCTCACTTGTGTCGGAATAGGATCTCTCTATCCTTTTGCACACTGTCACTGCGCCCAACATTCGTGAGTTTGAAGCTCGTCACAGTCATTCCGTCCCAGATCCTACTCGAAATACCACAGACAAGGTTTAGACTTTCCGGATCTCAGGAATGCTGCCAATTGGTTCTAGCCTCTACCACGAAGGTTCTAGTCTCACGGATTTGAATGCTCTGTTGTCAGGAGAGACAAGTCAAATCCATGGATTAGAGACCCAAGAGACTATACCCTGGCTGTTGTCCAATGACTACATTGAACATCATGTAGACCGCTTGTGGTTGTCAGGCACGCAGATCTTGGCTAAGCGAGTAACGAAGATAGTGGGTGATTGTCACGGGTCACCCCTTCATCCTGACTTAATTGAATTAGGTACGAGAGTATATCTTGGAGATGAAGTAAGCGTGAATTGAAAGAGAAACAATAGTACTTGCATTAATTCATGAAGAACAGCAGAGCTTCGCACCATAATCTGTGAGGTGTAGAAACTCCACCGTAAAAAATACATAAGAGAAAATAGCCTAGGCATGGCCGTGAGGCCAGCCAAGCATGAAGTTTATAAAAGATGAAAAAAGATTATAAGATTTTGAATACAATAGGAAAGACTAGTATTTATACTAAACTAGTTACTAAGGATTACAGAAATTGAGCAACTAAGTGCAGATAGTGCAGAAATACACTTCCGGGGCCCACTTGGTGTGTGCTTGGGCTGAGCATTGAGCTTTACACGTGTATAGGTATTTTCTAAAGTTAAATGCCAGCTTGGATGCCAGTTTGGGCGTTTAACTCCAGTTCTGGTGCCAGTTCCAGCATTTTACGCCAGAAAAGGGTCTTTGGATGGCGTTTAAACGCCAGTTTGGGCCATCAAATCTCGGACAAAGTATGGACTATTATCAATTGCTGGAAAGCCCAAGATGTCTACTTTCTAACGCAATTGAGAGCGTGCCTATTGGGCTTCTGTAACTCCAGAAAATCCACTTCGAGTGCAGGAGGGTCAGAATCCAACAGCATCTGCAGTCCTTTCTCAGCCTTTGAATCAGACTTTTGCTCAGGTCCCTCAATTTTAGCCAGAAAATACCTGAAATTGCAGAAAAATACACAAACTCATAGTAAAGTATAGAAATGTGATTTTTGCATAAAAACTAATAAAAATATAATAAAAAGTAACTAAAACATATTGAAAACTACCTAAAAACAATGCCAAAAAGCGTATAAATTATCCGCTCATCACTGTCTTTGTTAGGGTAGTCGGGAAGGCTTTGCATTGAATTTCATCTGAGGCGTCAGTGAGATACATTCTGCTTCTGAAATTGCTGATGAGATGGCTTGGATCCGATGTGCCGTCGTATGGGGTCATGTCGGGAGCTTTGAAGTTCTTTGGGACTTTAGCTTTCATGATCTCTTTGGTGAATGTGTCTTGATCTTTGTGGGGGCTATCTTCATGACTGGATCGAGCGGTCTTGGTTTTGAGATCGGCTTCGAGCTTTAAGAGCTTGTCCTCTAGCTTTCGATGTCGTCTTGTTTCTCTCCGAAGGTCTCTTTCGGCTTCCCGTTGATGTTCAGTTTCTTGTTCCAGCTGTTTAAGGCAATTCTGTTGCTCACGGATAGCTTCTAAAATATCTGTGTTTGGGGGTTGCTTATCTCCCCCATTTTGAGATGTGTGACGTGGCGGAAATTGGCGAGTTAAGAATTGTTATAAGATATGCGTTGCAAGTATAGTTCTTAACCAACGAGAAATCCGGTTATCAATTTAGATGGGTTGTCACAAAAACTAAGATTAAAATACTGGGAGTATGAATCCCAGGTCGTCTCCCAATGAGTTGCAGAAAGGTGTGCTATTTTATTAATCAGATGTTTTCGAAAAGAGTTTGAGTTGAATAAATAGGAAATTAAATTGGGGAAATTAAGTAATTTAAATAAAGGCCTTGACTGGGAGTGGATTAGTTGGAAGTCTTATTCTTGTTGCAGTACTCTCAAGATTAATTGATAATTGACGGTTGTTCTGTTTAGTTATCCCTTACTAGGTAAGAGAAAGTCAAACAAGTTGGAATGCTGTTTCTATACACAAGTCCCAATCCACTTACTTGGAAGGACTGGCGTTAGTGACTAGAGAGCAATCCAACAATAAACCCAATTACAATTTCTCTTTTGAGCATTCCAACTCAAGGGTTCCTTTCAATCAACTCCCCATCAAGTTAGGGAACTACTCGCTCATTGTGAATGTAGAACTCATAACATAGGAAAGGGAATTAAAGAAAGACATGATAAATAAAACTCAAAGGAATCAATTAAAAATAAAAGTAACTCTTGTATTAAGAAATTCTAAAATAATCCAATAGTAAAATTGAGTAAATTAAAGGACATAGAAGAGTAAAGCCAAGTAAAGAAAACGAACTAGAATGACGAAGTCTTGATAAGGTAATAACTCTTCTCAATATCCTAATGCAAAGAGCAATAGAAATAAAAATTCTAAGAACTATGAATGTGTAGAGAGAAAACCTAGAAGAGGAGTAAAACTAGATCTAAAACTAAAAACTGTGTAGAATGAATGTTGTCTTTGGTTTCTGCATGTTCTCTGGCTCTAGTCTGCTTTTCCGGGCTAAGAACTGGGTCAAAGTAGGGCCCAAAATCGCCCCCAGCGAATTCTGCAGATTATGTAGATCGCGCACGTCACGCGATCGCGTCATTCAAGCGGACGCGTCATTCGGCGTTTTGCTTTGCCACGCGGGCGCGTCATCCACGCCTCCGCGTCACTTGTGCTATTCCAATCTGCGCGGTCGCGTGAGCCATGCGGCCGCGTCACTGCAATTTCCTCTCTTTCGCGCAGTCGCGTGAGCCATGCGGCCGCGTCACTTCTCGCTGGTCATCTCCTCAACTTCTTATGTTCCTTCCATTTTTGCAAGCTTCCTTTCCAATCTCCAACTCATTCATGCCATATAAAGCATGAAACACTTAACACACAGATCACGGCATCGAATGGAATAAAGGAGAATTAAAATACATAATTAAAAGTCTCTAGGAAGCAAGTTTTCAATCATGTAATAATTTTAGGAAGGAAATATAAATGCATGCTAATCATATGAATAAGTGGGTAAAGATCATGATAAAACTACACAATTAAACACATTATAAACCATAAAATAGTGGTTTATCAACCTCTCCACACTTAAACATTAGCATGTCCTCATGCTTAGTTGAAGGAGATAAAATAAATGAGTAGGAACATGTAAAACTCATGCAATGCAATGCAACCTATATATATGAATGCAACTATATGATTCTTTTCCACTTGATCAATAGCAAATAATCTCTTCAAAATATAAATCAAATTCTACTAATTCAATTCTTATACAGTGATAACAGATAAAAGTGCAAGAAGATAACTCATGAAAGCAGGGAACATAAAATTTCAAGCATTGAACCCTCACTGATGATGTATGTATACTCTAGTCTCTCTAGTGTATAGGGTAATCACTCTATCCTTCTCTAATCATGCTTTCTAATTTTTTTTTGTTCTTCTCCTAATCAATCAACAACATTTAATATACCAATGCAAACATCATGAGGTCTTTTCAAGGTTGTAATGTGGCCAAGGTAATGGTAAGGATACACATATGGCTAAGTAAGCTTATAAACTGAATCTATAATTAACCTAAGCTTTAACATAACCTATATATATATTCTATATAACTTTAGAATTCATACCTAGCTACCCAGAATTTTTCTTTCACATTCCATACTTATGTATCAACTTTTTATTTTAATTTTATCATACGTCCATTGATCTTTGAATTCTTAACTTAACATTGGGGTAATTTTGTCCCCTTATTTATTTATTGAATATTTTTGGTTTTTTTTTTCAATATAAGCATAAAAATAAACATAGCTTATCAATGCACATAGATTTTTAATTCTTATAGTTTCACATGAGTAGGTATCCAAATTTCCATTATATTATCCTGACACATTCCCTTATTATCTTTTGTTCCCACAATTTCCCATACTTAATTAGCACACACAATTCTATCTTAAGCTAACCAAAGATTCAATTTGGGATATATAATTATTTTTCCGCTTAAGGCTAGTAATGTGGTAAAATATAGAACAAATGGGATTTAAAGGCTAAAAGTGGCTAACAAAGGTAATTGAAACGGTAGGCTTAATTTGGATAAGTGAGCTAAGCAAATAAAGGCCTCAATCATATGCAAACATATAAATATAATAAACATTGGACATATAGGATGAAACAAAATATAGATTGCAATCATAGAGAAGTAAACACACAAGAATAAAATAATTATGGTTAAATAATGTAACCATGCATAAAGGCTCAAATCTCACAGGTTGTGTGTTCTTTAGCTTAAAAATCATGTTCCAAATACAACTTCAAGCAAATTTAACATAAAAATTTTAATTATAATTAGTGAAAATTTGTTCCAAAAATAGAGTCTTAGAAGAAACTTATTGTCTTTTCAATCAAGTAGAACATGCATGCAACTAATCTATTACTATGCAATTTATCCTATTCTACAAAAGAAAAACTAACTAAATATCCTAATTTATTGGTGTTTAGGGAAGATAAATTACCTCCGGAAGTCAGGTACTGACCGACCTCCCCACACTTAAGGCTTTGTACCGTCCTCGGTGCCATCTGTCAGGAACAGGGGTGGGCTGGTAGCAGTATCTCCACAGTCGGGACCATCATGGCTCCCTGTGCTGGTAAAGGAAGTGGAGTCCGGAGTGTCTGAGTCCTTGAATTTTCCCATGATCAGCTCCTTGAGGTATGTGAATCGGCGCTTGTTACGGTGCTCTCTCATCTTAGCTTTGTGTTCCTGCCGATCCAACCTTTCGAGTATCTGATGGAGCAGTTGGTCTGTGGTAGGTGCTTGTGGTGTTGAAGGAGGAATGTCTGTAGCCGGTGCAATAGGCTGGCTTGTAGTGGCTGCTGAGGGTCTGATATATTTCCTATTAGGGACATATTGATCATCCCGTGGAAGCATGGCTTTGGTGTCCCCAGCTCTGAAGGAGTCTCCGGCTATTGAGATAAGATTTGAGACCAAGGCGGAGAAAGGTAAGTTGCCCGCAATTTGTACGTGTCCCATGGCATTTCGGATGTGTCTTGCTAGGTTTAGAGGTTAGTCTGTAAGGATGCACCATAGTAGAACAGCCATGTCCACAGTGGAGGAGGACTCGTGAGTGCTTGGAAAGACGTAATGGGACATGATCTGTGTCCATTCGCGAGCCTCCAAGGTAAGTGCTGAAGCCAAAATTCCCTTAGGGCGGGTATGATGGTATCCGTAGATCCAACGGTTGCCAGGTAGTGTGATAACTCTGAGAACAGCGTCCTAGTTAAATTGGTACATCTGGTGCTTGAGTGCGACTTTTTGAAAGGCGTCCAAACGTTCTGGAATAGGGGGAAGACCTAGAGCTTTTTGAATGGCCTCTTCTGTAATGGGGACTTGCTTTTGACGGACAAAGACAGACTGCAGGGTTGGCAGGTGGAAGTTGGAGTAGAACTTGACTACCCAAGAAAGATTGACCTGCCTCGGCTATCTCTGTAGGAAACCCCATTGTCATTGTGCAATTTGCGGCTCAACAAATGTAGCAATATGGTTTGGGAGGAGAAGAAGGTATTCATTGTTGTAACTCCTTTCTGTCAGGATGGGGAACATCTGCTCACAGTAGCGATTGGGAAATCGCGCAGTGTCCTTTGCTGGGAAGGCTTTTTCTTTATCATCAACCTTTATAATCCTCTTAAGTCTCTTTGTTGAGGGCTTTACCGTAGTTGAAGAAGGCTCTGCCACTAGTGTTCTCTTTGTTCCTCTCCTTGCTGTTGATTTGGGAGTAGCTTTCTCTTTGCCCTTCTTGGTGGCCATTCTGAAAAAGGAAAGAGAAAGTAAATTAAATTCAAAGAGATAGAGCAAGGGAGAGAACGGAAAAGGGAGGTGATGAATGCACAGTAAAAGGTAAATAATGTTAACACATGGTCATGACTACATGTGAAAAGTCATCAATGGAAAATAGTTAGTGCATATGATGACAAGTGAATGCAAGGTATTTATTGGCATGCTGGCAAAGGCATGAGTAGCATAGATCAAGCATCACTCGTAACAAACCATCACGTTTGTATTGACAATTAATTTCAATTAATACAATAGTAAAGGGAATTTGTGAAAAGCAAGCATTGAATAGTAGATTAATGTAGAAAAATGCATAATGCCATATGCGCTTTTTCACAAGCACATAGCATGCATGATAATTAAGGTATAGAAAGTATTAAATTGAATATGCAAGCAACCCTTTAAAAAGTAATATATAATTGCCAAACAAATTTACAACAATCCACAAGCATATAATGAGAAATAATGACTTAAATAAATTTCTAACACCAAGTAAAAAGGAAAAAGAAAGGAAAAGAAAATATGGATAATGAAAGTAAAAAGAAAAGAAAAGAAGATAACATATAAAAATAAGAAGAAAAATAGAAAAGTAAGGAGGGAAGAAGAAAAGAAAACCTTGTTGATGGGGGTGGGAGAGAGAGAGAGTAGAAAGTGAGAAAGAAGGAAGAAGAGAGAAAGAAGAATTAAGGAGGGAAAAAGGAAAAATAGGATTTGGGGAAGAGAGATAAGATAAGTGGCAAATCAGGGAAGCTGTGCAGCGCAATTGACGCGGTCGCGTGGGGCACGCGGTCGCGCGACTTGTGCTGATACTGATTGACGCGGTCGCGTCAGTCACGCGGTCGCGTAACCCATTTTATGCCACTGGCGCGAGGGCAGCCTCGCACTCGCACAACTCGCTGTTCAAAATCATTAATTGCCAAATATTGGGTGACACGATCGCGTGGGGCATGCGATCGCGTGAGTGGTCATGAGAAGGATATGACGCGGTCGCGTCGGTCACGCGGCCGCATGGGAAGGATTGTGCGTTCAACATCAATCCAGCACCACTCTAGCACAACTTTCGGTCGTGCACCCTTTTGACGTCGAATTCCAGGGCATGCGGCCGCGTGAGTGACGCGGTTGCTGGGAGGCCAATATTCCCCTGTGACACGGATGCGTCGGTGACGCGGTCGCGTGGGGCGATTTGTGCCACTGGCACGCCTCCAGCCACACTCCTGCGTGACTCTCTGTTTGTTTTATTATTTCCTCCCATCTCCTGCGACGCGGACACGTCAATGAGGCAGTCGCGTCGCGTGAAAAATTCTTTTTTTTTTAAATAAAAGTATGGAAATGCAGATGCACGAAATGCACTAATAAGGAGAAGAGTTATTGAATAGGAAAACTAAAAATAAAGAAAAGAACGATCATACCATGGTGAGTTGTCTCCCACCTAGCACTTTGCTTTAACGTCTGTAAGTTGGACGCTCCACTAGCTCAGGCTTTGGCTATGTGGGGATCTTCCAAGAGGAAGATCTCGAGCTCCTTGTTTTTCTTCATCTGCTCGCCATGGTACAGCTTTAAACGATGTCCATTGACTTTGATAAGTTCAGAGCTTGAAGGATGACTTAGGTGATAAACTCTGTACGGTTCGGCCTTCTCTACTCTGTATGGACCTTCCCATCTTGATCTCAACTTGCCTGGCATGAGCCTCAGTTGAGATTTGTAAAGGAGGACTAAGTCCCCAGGTTGGAACTCTTTTCTCTTAATGTGCTGATCATGTACAGCCTTCATCTTCTCCTTGTACAGTCTTGAGTTCTCATAAGCTTCTAGGCGAAGGCTTTCCAGTTCTTGCAGTTGCAACTTCTTTTCAGCTCCGGCTTTCGCAATTCCCATGTTGCACTCCTTTACTGCCCAAAAGGCTTTGTGCTCTACTTCAACAGGGAGATGACAAGCTTTTCCATAAACTAAGCGGAAAGGACTCATCCCAATAGGTGTTTTGTATGCTGTTCTGTATGCCTAGAGTGCATCTTGTAGCCTGGTGCTCTAATCTCTTCTATGAGGTTTGACTATCTTCTACAAGATACGCTTTATCTCTCTGTTTGACACCTCGACTTGCCCATTAGTCTGAGGATGGTAGGTTGTTACAACCTTATGAATTATTCCATGTTTCTTCTTTAATCCTGTTAGTCTCCTGTTACAAAAATGGGTGCCTTGATCGCTCACGATTTCTCGTGGTGATCCAAAGCGACAAATAATGTGGTTTCTCATAAAGGAAACAAGAGTGTTAGCATCATCAGTGCGGGTAGGAATTGCTTCCACCCATTTGTAAACGTAATCCACAACCAACAATATATAAAAATAACCATTAGAATTTGGAAATTGACCCATGAAGTCAATGCCCCAAACATAAAAAATTTCACAGAAAAGCATAATTTGTTGAGGCATCTCATCCCTCTTGGATATATTACCAAATTTTTGGCATGGGAAACAAGATTTACAAAACTCCGTAGCGTCTCTAAAAAGAGTAGGCCACCAGAATCCACAGTCTAAAATTTTTCTAACTGTTCTTTGAGGGCCAAAATGTCCTCCATTCTCAGATGAGTGACATGCCTCTAAGATGGACTGGAATTCTGATTGAGGCACACACCGTCTAATTACCTGGTCAGCGCCACATCTCCATAAATATGGGTCATCCCATATATAATATTTAGACTCGCTTTTCAGCTTGTCTCTTTGATGCTTAGAAAAGTTTGGAGGAAAGGTGCGGCTAACTAGATAATTAGCTACAGGTGCATACCAAGGAACTACCTTAGATACTGCTTGTAGGTTATCAAGTGGGAAATTATCAGTTATAGGAGTGGAGTAATCTTTAATGTGCTCAAGGCGACTCAAGTGGTCAGCCACTAGATTCTGGTTACCACTCCTATCCTTTATTTCTAAATCAAATTCTTGTAGTAGCAGTATCCAACGTATAAGCCTTGGTTTGGA
>NC_029793.2:53808487-53810931 GCF_000816755.2 Arachis ipaensis | reverse complement strand
ACACCGTCTAATTACCTGGTCAGCGCCACATCTCCATAAATATGGGTCATCCCATATATAATATTTAGACTCACTTTTCAGCTTGTCTCTTTGATGCTTAGAAAAGTTTGGAGGAAAGGTGCGGCTAACTAGATAATTAGCTACAGGTGCATATCAAGGGACTACCTCAGATACTGCTTGTAGGTTATCAAATGGGAAATTATCAGCTATAGGAGTGGGGTCATCTGTAATGTGCTCAAGGCGACTCAAGTGGTCTGCCACTAAATTCTGGTTACCACTCCTATCCTTAATTTCTAAATCAAATTCTTGTAATAGCAGTATCCAACGTATAAGCCTCGGTTTGGACTCCTTTTTAGCTAATAGATACTTTAGAGCTGCGTGGTCCGAGTACACTACTACCTTCGTACCAAGTAAATAGGCTCGAAATTTATCCAGAGCAAAAACAATAGCAAGAAGCTCTTTCTCAGTTGTAGTGTAATTGGACTGTGCGGCATCTAGAGTTTTAGACGCATAAGCAATAACAAAAGGATCCTTACCTTCACGCTGAGCCAATGCTGCTCCTACTACATGGTTGGAAGCGTCGCACATTATTTCGAATGGCTGGCTCCAGTCTGGTCCTCTCACAATTGGAGCTTGAGTCAGGGCGGCCTTCAGCTTATCAAACGCTTGTTTGCAATCCTCACTGAACTCGAACTCAATATCCTTCTGCAGTAGTCTGGATAAGGGAAGTGCTACCTTACTGAAGTCCTTAATGAATCACCTGTAAAAATCTGCATGGCCAAGGAACGAACGGACTTCCCTCATAGAAGAGGGGTAAGGTAAACTAGAAATAACATCCACCTTTGCTGGATCTACAGAAATGCTAGTATTAGACACAACATGTCCTAGCACAATACCTTGTTTAACCATAAAATGACATTTTTCAAAATTTAATACAAGGTTTGTACTAACACATCTATCTAATACTCTAGATAATCCATCTAAGCAAAGGCTAAAGGAATCTCCATAAACACTAAAATCATCCGTAAAAACTTCCATACGGTCCTCAATAAGGTCAGAGAAAAGACTCATCATGCACCTTTGGAAGGTAGCTGGTGCATTGCACAAGCCAAAGGGCATTCTCTTGTAAGCATAAGTCCCAAAAGGACATGTAAAAGTAGTCTTTTCCTGATCCTCAGGAGCTATATGAATCTGGAAATATCCTGTATAACCATCTAAAAAGCAATAATATGATTTATCTGACAGGCGATCCAGCATTTGATCAATGAATGGAAGAGGATAGTGATCCTTACGAGTGGCCTGGTTGAGGCGTCTGTAGTCAATACAGACCCTCCAGGCATTCTGAACTCTGGTTGCAATGAGATCTCCGTGCTCATTCTTCACTGTAGTGACTCCAGACTTCTTGGGCACCACTTGTACTGGGCTTACCCATTCACTGTCTGAGATGGGATAGATGATATCTGCCTCCAGTAGTCTGGTCACTTCCTTCTTGACAACCTCTAAGATAGTGGGGTTCAGTCTTCTCTGGGGTTGACGGATAGGTTTTGCGCCCTCTTCTAAAAATATTCTATGCTCACAGACATGAGGGTTGATGCCTACTATGTCTGCCAAACTCCAACCAATTGCCTTCTTGTGCCTCCTCAGCACACCAAGTAACTGCTCTTCCTGTTGAGAAGTGAGTTCCCTTGCAATGATAACTGAAAACTTCTGCTCGTCCTCAAGGTAAGCATATTTGAGGTGTGGAGGAAGGGGTTTTAATTCTAACTTCTGGTTGTGGTCAGGCTCTGGGTTGTCTGAAGCTGGTGATAATGGTAAAGCACTGTCATTGTCCTCTGAGAATGTCCCCACACTTGGACCTTGTCCTATGTACTTTTCTTCAAATTTCTCCTGGTGAACTTTAGCTACGGTTTCATCTATAATGTCACACTGGAGGATAGAATGATCCCCCAGAGGATGCTTCATAACTCCATTTAGATTGAAGATTACTACTTGGCCATCTATTTCAAAAGAGTATGTTCCTGAAAAAGCATCTAATTTGAACTTCGAGGTCTTCAGGAATGGTCTTCCGAGTAGGATTGATGATGGCTTCTCTGAGTCATTTTGGGGCATCTCCAGGATATAAAAATTAATGGGAAATGTGAGCCCTTTAATACCCACTGATACATCTTCAGCAACTCCAGCCACTGTAATATTG
The DNA here is from genome assembly GCF_000816755.2 of Arachis ipaensis. Taxonomy (NCBI): domain Eukaryota; kingdom Viridiplantae; phylum Streptophyta; class Magnoliopsida; order Fabales; family Fabaceae; genus Arachis; species Arachis ipaensis. Next base: position 53,808,737 of record NC_029793.2, on the reverse strand, counting down.
CTTTTATCTGCTAACACAAAACGAGCTGCCGACCTTTTTAAGGGAGGGAGACTCAAAATATCATATATAGACAAAGGCATTATACTCACACATGCTCCTAAATCACACATGCAGTCAGAAAATACTACACCACTAATAGTACAATTAACCATACATGGACCTGGGTCACTACACTTTTTAGGTAAACCTCCCATTAAAGCAGATATGGAACTACCTAAAGGAATAGTTTCTAATTCATTAATTTTGTCTT
>NC_029793.2:53783634-53808109 GCF_000816755.2 Arachis ipaensis | reverse complement strand
CATGCCTCATCAGTGGTCTTGTACTTTTTCATAGACCCATTGCTAGCACTTTCCAATGTGGTCTTATCTTGGGGCCTCATGCCCTGTGTGACGTAACCGAGTAACACTATCTTGTCAATCATATGGTGGGGGTAAGCTTCCAGAAGATTATTGAAGCGCTCCCAGTATTCACAGAGAGTCTTGGATTCATCCTGAACAATCATGGAAATGTCTTTCCTCAGTTTATCAGTAACTTCAGCTGGAAAGAATTTTTCCAAAAATTCTCTTCTAAGTGTATCCCAGTTGGATACAGTTGTTGCAGGTTAAGTGTAGTACCACTATCTCACCTTTCCCTCAAGAGAGAACGGGAAGGCTTTTAGCAAAATAGAAGTTTCATTCGCACTATCACGCCTGACAGTAGAACAGGCTGCTTGAAAATCTCTCAGGTGCTTGATAGGCTCTTGAGCAGGTAAGCCATGAAACTAGGCATCAAATTGAGCAGTGCAGTCTTTATTTCAAAGTCTGTAGCCACTGCTGGGTGATGCGCTTGAAACGGTTGCATTGTAAAATCAGGGGCTCCAACCTCCTGGATAGTAACTCTCGTAGGTACTGCCATGTCACCTATACATAAATAAACCGAATCAGTAGAACGGGGGCTGGTTTCTTCCTCAAATGACCTTTCAAATCCGCCCTTAGAGAGGACTAACCGACGCTGAGCTTGCCTTATTCGTGAAATAGTTCTTTCAATCTCAGGATCGAATACTGGCAAGCTTGGATCAAGAAGTGAACGCGTCATCTAACGAAAGAAACAAGCAGCACATAGTAGCAAAATAAAATAAAATGCAAATAAATAAAATCCAATCAATAACTTTAGCACTCTATTGCAACTCTCCGGCAACGGCGCCAAAAATTGACGTGGCGAAAATTGGCGAGTTAAGAATTGTTATAAGATATGCGTTGCAAGTATAGTTCTTAACCAACCAGAAATCCGCTTATCAATTTAGAAGGGTTGTCACAAAAATTAAGATTAAAATACTGGGAGTATGAATCCCAGGTCGTCTCCCAACGAGTTGCAGAAAGGTGTGCTATTTTATTAATCAGATGTTTTCAAAAAGAGTTTGAGTTGAATAAACAGGAAATTAAATTGGGGAAATTAAGTAATTTAAATAAAGGCCTTGACTGGGAGTAGATTAGTTGGAAGCCCTATTCTTGTTGCTGTACTCTCAAGATTAATTGATAATTGAAGGTTGTTCTGTTTAGTTATCCCTTACTAGGTAAGGGAAAGTCAAACAGGTTGGAATGCTGTTTCTATTCACAAGTCCCAATCCGCTTACTTGGAAGGACTGGCGTTAGTGACTAGAGAGCAATCCAACAATAAATCCAATTACAATTTCTCTTTTGAGCATTCCAACTCAAGGGTTCCTTTCAATCAACTCCCCATCAAGTTAGGGAACTACTCGCTCATTGTGAATGTAGAACTCATAACATAGGAAAGGGAATTAAAGAAAGACATGATAAATAAAACTCAAAGGAATCAATTAAAAATAAAAGTAACTCTTGTATTAATAAATTCTAAAATAATCCAATAGTAAAATTGAGTAAATTAAAGGACATGGAAGAGTAAAGCCAAGTAAAGAAAACGAACTAGAGTGACGAAGTCTTGATGAGGTAATAACTCTTCTCAATATCCCAATGCAAAGAGCAATAGAAATAAAAATCCTAAGAACTATTAATGTGTAGAGTGAAAACCTAGAAGAGGAGTAAAACTAGATCTAAAACTAAAAACTGTGTAGAATGAATGTCTTTGGTTTCTGCATGTTCTCTGGCTCTAGTCTGCTTTTCTGGGCTGAGAACTGGGTCAAAGTAGGGCCCAAAATCGCCCCCAGCGAATTCTGCAGATTATACAGATCGCGCATGTCACGCGATCGCGTCATTCATACGGACGCGACATTCGGCGTTTTGCTTTGCCATGCGGGCGCGTCATCCACGCCTCCGCGTCACTTGTGCTATTCCAATCCGCACGGTCGCGTGAGCCATGCGGCCGCGTCACTGCGATTTCCTCTCTTTCGCGCGGTCGCGTGAGCCATGCGGCCGCGTCACTTCTCGCTGGTCATCTCCTCAACTTCTTGTGTTCCTTCCATTTTTGCAAGCTTCCTTTCCAATATCCAACTCATTCATGCCCTATAAAGCCTGAAACACTTAACACACAGATCACGGCATCGAATGGAATAAAGGAGAATTAAAATACATAATTAAAAGTCTCTAGGAAGCAAGTTTTCAATCATGTAATAATTTTAGGAAGGAAATGTAAATGCATGCTAATCATATGAATAAGTGGGTAAAGATCATGATAAAACCACAAAATTAAACACATTATAAACCATAAAATAGTGGTTTATCAATGTGTCTTTGGAGGTGGCGTCCGTGTTTTTGTTTGGCGTTCTATCCACCAAACCAGAGTTGTGGTCATTTCATGGTCGTCCGCCATGGTGATGGGATGACTTCCAGGTTCCCCGGCAACAGCGCCAATGTTCCGAGGGTTACCTGAAACTAAAGGTCAATCTCGGATGAGATCTGCCGTGGTGGCCGGAGCTGTCGTGTCCGGTTTGTTGGATCTGGTGGCCGGAGCTGTCGTGTCCGACCTGGTGGAACTGGTAGAGCTGGAGATGCTGCTGATCCTTCGTCACCGGTGGGTGGTGGTACCTGCAAGAGACTCTGATGCTTAAGTTCGCCTTGGCTTTAAGCAGGTTTTTAGTAGAATCAGAGTATGAGTTATACCTGGGTGCTCTAGTGTATTTATAGTAGTCTGGAGTGATCTTTCTGGAGATAAGATAGTTATCTTATCTTATTTTTGAGTGAACTCACCTTATCTTTTAAGGGAACCGCCTTATCTTTCTAGGCTCTTGCCACCTTTATTTTGGGCTGCGTCCTTTTGTGTGGGCCTACTTTGGGCCTCTATGGAGATTTGGCCGAGCTCTTTGTGAAGAGGTCGATAATGGACTAACCTTCCAAGAGGTCGGTCATGGGCCAACCTTCTAAGAGGTCGGTCATGGGCCAACCTTCTAAGAGGTCGGCCAACCCGGTCCTTTATAGCTCGAACCGATGTATGAACACTGAGAATGTGTTGCCTTTTTGTAAAATTGAAAATTCTATTTGTTCTATTTTCTGTAATATCAATTTTTGACACTTGCTTGGGAAGATTTTCCTAAGCGCCAGTCATGGCTAGATTGGGTCGTGACAAGGACCTGTATCTGAAAAATAAGAGATATATACGGAATGAGAACCCGATCGCATGAGTTCCTAGTATTGTAACAGTGCCAAATAGATATTGTATAAGGCAACAGAAACTTATTAAGCAATCCTATACTCCATAAATCATCATATCCATCCAAATTTAATCTCACTAATCCTTAATTAAACAACTATCATAAGGGAGTCTAAATCTAACTCAACATTTCTTAACTTTTCACAACTCTCCAAATAGAATAGAACCAACCCTCAACATCAACTGACACCAGCATGAGGGACCTCTCAAGTGTGCAATCACAAGCAATGCAAAAAAAGTAATATACAGATAGATTCAAGTAAAGAAATTATCATATAATCATGTACCATGTACAATTAGGCAAACCATTACAATTAAGCAAACCCAAACAAATAAAACATATGGAAAAGATGTATGCCTGTTCTATGGTTGATGAGTCTCATCTATTGATTATATAGCCAACTCGACATGTTTGGTAGCGAACACTGGACGGTCCCTAAGAGCGCATCCCCAAGACTACTCTATGCATATATTCACAATTTTCATCTCATTGGGGGAATCCGGGGAGTTAAAGTGCCTAGTCACAACTTGCGACGAAGGATCAACAGAATCTCAAATCTCAACTTGGAGCAAGTGGAGCCGACCCACTGCATCTACCCAGGAAAATTCATGAATCAGATAAAGTTTTAAATCATATATCATTTTCAACCAGGAGCAAGTGGGGGCAAACCATTGCATCTACCTTGGGAGATTCAAACCATAACCCAGAGCAAGTGGAATAGTGCCACTGCATCTACCCAGGTAGGTATATCTCAATCAGAATCATTTTCAATCTCAATTTCATTTTCAATCTTATAACACTCTAATATTCAAATCTTTATGCTCGAGTTATAAGTCAATGATAATAAGGTGGTACGACTCAAGGTGGATTTATAATATGTATATAATTAAAAGAAATTATTAAACGAGAAGACTGAAAAGGAGTAACATAAAATTGTGATAAAAAACACTCACTGATGAGCGGATAATTTATACGCTTTTTGGCATTGTTTTTACATAGTTTTTAGTATGATTTAGTTAGTTTTTAGTATATTTTTATTAGTTTTTAAATAAAATTCACATTTCTGGACTTTACTATGAGTTTGTGTATTTTTCTGTGATTTCAGGTATTTTCTGGCTGAAATTGAGGGACTTGAGCAAAAATCAGATTCAGAGGTTGAAGAAGGACTGTAGATGCTGTTGGATTCTGACCTCCCTACACTCAAAGTGGATTTTCTGGAGCTACAGAACTCCAAATGACGCACTCTTAATTGCATTGGAAAGTAGACATCCAGGGCTTTCCAGAAATATTTAATAGTCCATACTTTGACCGAGTTTAGACAACACAAACTGGCGTTCAACGCCAGCTTCTTGCTCTATTCTGGAGTCAAACGCCAGAAACATGTTGCAAAGTGGAGTTAAACGCCAGAAACAGGTTCTAAACTGGTGTTTAACTTCAAGAAATACCTCTCCACGTGAAATCTTCAATGCTCAGTCCAAGCACACACCAAGTGGGCCCCGAAAGTGGATTTCGGCATCATTTACCTATTTCTGTAACCCTAGTAACTAGTTTAGCATAAATAGAACTCTTTACTATTGTACTGGGGGTCCTTTTCCCTTAATTTGGAATTCAACGGCCATGCCTGGACCTTGTTCTTATGTATTTTCAATGGTAGAGTTTCTACACACCATAGATTAAGGTGTGGAGCTCTGCTGTTCCTCATGAATTAATGCAAAGTACTATTGTTTTTCTATTCAACTCAAGCTTATTTCTTATCTAAGATATACACTTGTTCTTCAACCTGAGGAAGGTGATGATCTGTGACACTCATCACCATTCTCACCCATGAACGCGTGCCTGACAACCACCTCCGTTCTACTTGCAATCGCTTAAGTGCATATCTCTTAGCCTTCTGGTTCATGACGCATGGTTGCCTCGCCTGACAACCGAGCCTTCCATTCCATGAGATCAGAGTCTTCGTGGTATAGGCTAGAATTATTGGCGGCCATTCTTGAGATTCGGAAAGTCTAAACCTTGTCTGTGGTATTCTGAGTAGGATCTGGGAAGGGATGGCTGTGACGAGCTTCAAACTCGCAAGTGCTGGGCGTAGTGACAGATGCAAAAGGATGACTAAATCCTATTCCAGTATGATCGAGAACCGACAGATGAATAGCCGTGCGGTGATAGCGTATTTTGGACCAATTTCACTGAGAGGACGGGATGTAGCCATTGACAACGGTGATGCCCTGCATAAGCTTGCCATGGAAGGGAGTAGGAACGATGGGATGAAGATAGCAGGAAAGCAGAGGTTCAGGAAGAACAAAAGCATCTCTATACGCTTATCTGAAATTCTCACCAATGAATTACATAAGTATCTCTATCCTAGTTTATATTTTAATTATGTTTTAATTATCAATTCTCTATAACCATCTGAATCCGCCTGACTGAGATTTACAAGGTGACCATAGCTTGCTTCAAGCCGACAATCTCCGTGGGATCGACCCTTACTCACGTAAGGTTTATTACTTGGACGACCCAGTGCACTTGCTGGTTAGTTGTGTGAAGTTGTGACAAAGTGTGTGAATTACGTTCCGAGCACCAAGTTTTTGGCGCCATTGTTAAGGATCACAATTTCGTGCACCAAGTTTTTGGCGCCGTTGCCGGGGATTGTTCGAGTTTGGACAACTGACGGTTCATCTTGTTGCTCAGATTAGGTAATTTTATTTTAATTTTAAGTTTTTATTTTTATTCTTTTTATTTTCGAAAAAACAATTTTCAAAAAAAAAAAATATTCTATGTTCTTCAAAATTTTTAAGAATGAATTCTAAAGTTTCATGAGATATGTTGAAGCCTGGCTGGCTGTAAAGCCATGTCTAAATTCTTTTGGACCGAGGCTTCCACTCATCAGCACAAAAGCAAGTTGAATGAAGTATCAACTGTTATATGTCTGATATGTATGCTGAAGCTTGGCTGGCCATTGGCCATGTCTAGTGTTTTGGACCGGAGCTTTCACTGAAAGCTTGGCTGGCTAGTAAGCCATGTCTAATTCCTGGACTGGAGCTTTAGATTAACATTGCAAGATTCCTGGAATTCCTATTAAAAATTTTGAAATCCTTATTTTCCTTTTCAAAATAATTTTCGAAAAATATACAAAAAAAATTTATAAAATCATAAAAACAAAAAATTTGATGTTTCTTATTTGAGTCTAGAGTCAATTTTTAAGTTTGGTGTCAATTGCATGTTTATCTCTTTCTTGCATTTTTCGAAAATTCATGCATTGCATTCTTCATGATCTTCAAGTTGTTCTTGATGAATCCTGTTGTTTGATCTTCATATTTTCTTGTTGTGTGTTGCATCTTGTTTTTCATATGCATTTTTGCATTCATAGTATCTAAAAACTAAAAATTTCTAAGTTTGGTGTCTAGCATGTTCTTCTTTTCTTCAAAATTTTCAAAAATAAGTTCTTGGTGTTCATCTTGACATTCATAGTGTTCTTGCATGCATCATTTGTTTTGATCCAAAACTTTCATGCATTGAGTCTTTTTATTGTTTTTCTCTCTCATCATTAAAAATTCAAAAAATAAAAAAAATATATCTTTTCCTTATTTCACTCATAAATTTCGAAAATTTGAGTTGACTTTTTCAGAACTTTTTAAAATTTAGTTGTTTCTTATAAGTCAAGTCAAATTTTCAATTTAAAAATTATATCTTTTTCAAATCTTTTTCAAAAATCAAATCTTTTTTATTTTTCTTTCATAATTTTCGAAAATTTCAAATTGATTTTCAAAAATCTTTTTTTTATTTTGTTTCATAATTTCAAAATCTTTACTAACAATTAATGTGATTGATTCAAAAATTTTAAGTTCGTTACTTGCCTAATAAGATAGGTTCAATATTTAAATTTTAAAATCATATCTTTCTGTTTCTTGTTAGTCAAGTAATCAACTTTAATTTTCAAAATCAAATCTTTTTAAATTTCTTTTTCAAATCTTTTTCAAAATAAATTTCAATCACATCTTTTTTAAAATTAATTTCAAAATCTTTTCTAACTTCTTGTCTTTTCAAAATTTGATTTTCAAATCTTTTTCAATTAACCACTTAACTTTTTGTTTGATTCTTATCTTTTTCTTTCGTTACTCTTCTCTTCTTATACTTACATAAGGAATCTCTATACTGTGACATAGAGGATTCCATATTTTCTTTTGTGTTCTCTTCTTTTTCATATGAGCAGGAACAAGGATAAGAACATTCTTGTTGAAGCTGATCCTGAACCTGAAAGGACTCTGAAGAGGAAGCTAAGGGAAGCTAAAGCACAACTCTCTAGAGAAAATCTGACAGAAAATTTCGAAAAAGAAGGAGACATGGCCGAAAATAATAACAATGCAAGGAAGATGCTTGGTGACTTTACTGCACCAAATTCCAACTTACATGGAAGAAGCATCGCAATCCCTGCCATTGGAGCAAACAATTTTGAGCTAAAGCCTCAATTAGTTTCTCTGATTCAACAGAACTGCAAGTTTCATGGACTTCCATTAGAAGATCCTTTTCAGTTCTTAACTGAATTCTTGCAGATCTGTGATACTGTTAAGACCAATGGGTTGACTCCGAGGTCTATAGGCTTATGCTTTTCCCGTTTGCTGTAAGAGACAGAGCTAGAATATGGTTGGACTCTCAACCTAAAGATAGCCTGAACTCTTGGGATAAGCTGGTCACGGCTTTCTTAGCCAAGTTCTTTCCTCCTCAAAAGCTTAGCAAGCTTAGAGTGGATGTTCAAACATTCAAACAGAAAGAAGGTGAATCCCTCTATGAAGCTTGGGAGAGATACAAGAAACTGACCAAAAAGTGTCTTTCTGATATGCTTTCAGAATGGACCATCCTGGATATATTCTATGATGGTCTGTCTGAATTATCAAAGATATCATTGGACCATTCTGCAGGTGGATCCATTCACCTAAAGAAAATTCCTGCAGAAGCTCAGGACTCATTGACATGGTTGCAAATAACCAGTTCATGTACACTTCTGAAAGGAATCCTGTGAGTAATGGGACGCCGCAGAGGAAGGGAGTTCTTGAAATTGATGCTCTGAATGCCATATTGGCTCAGAACAAAATATTGACTTAGCAAGTCAATATGATTTCTCAGAGTCTAAATGGAATGCAAGCTGCATCCAACAGTACTCAAGAGGCATCTTCTGAAGAAGAAGCTTATGATCCTGAGAACCCTGCAATAGCAGAGGTGAATTACATAGGGGAACCCTATGGAAACACCTATAATCCCTCATGGAGAAATCATCCAAATTTCTCATGGAAGGATCAACAAAAGCCTCAATAAGGCTTTAATAATGGTGGAAGAAACAGGTTTAGCAATAGCAAGCCTTTTCCATCATCCACTCAACAACAGACAGAGAATTCTGAGCATAATCTATCTAGCTTAGCAAATATAGTCTCTGATCTATCTAAGGCCACTTTAAGTTTTATGAATGAAACAAGGTCCTCCATTAGAAATTTGGAGGCACAAGTGGGTCAGCTGAGTAAAAGGGTCACTGAAACTCCTCCTAGTACTCTCCCAAGCAATACAGAAGAGAATCCACAAAGAGAATGCAAGACTATTACCTTGCTTGGTGTGGCCGAACCCAAAGAGGAGGAGGAAGACGTGAATCCTAGTGAGGCAGCCCTCCTAGGACACTCATTGACCAATAAAGAGTTTCCCTTTGAGGAACCAAAGGAATCTGAGGCTCATCTAGAGACCATAGAGATTCCATTGAACCTCCTTCTGCCCTTCATGAGCTCTGATGAGTATTCATCCTCTGAAGAGAATGAAGACATTGCTGAAGAGCAAGTTGCTAAGTACCTTGGTGCAATCATGAAGCTGAATGCCAAATTATTTGGTAATGAGACTTGGGAAGATGAACCTCCCTTGCTCACCAATGAACTGAATGCATTGGATAAGCAGAAATTACCTCAAAAGAAACAGGATCCTAGTAAATTCCTAATTCCCTGTAACATAGGCATCATGACCTTTGAGAAGGCTCTGTGTGACCTGGGGTCAGGAATAAACTTAATGCCACTCTCTGTAATGGAGAAACTTGGGATCTTTGAGGTGCAAGCTGCCAGAATCTCATTAGAGATGGCAGACAACTCAAGAAAACAGGCTTATGGAGTAGTAGAGGATGTGCTAGTAAAGGTTGAAGGCCTTTACATCCCTGCTGATTTCATAGTCCTAGACACTGGGAAGGATGAGGATGACTCCATCATCCTTGGAAGACCCTTCCTAGCCACAGCAAAAGCTGTGATTGATGTGGACAGAGGAGAGTTGGTCCTTCAACTAAATGAGGACAACCTTGTGTTTAAAACTCAAGGATCTCCTTCTGTAACCATGGAGAGTAAGCATGAAAAGCTTCTCTCACTGCAGAGTCAACCAAAGCCCCCACAGTCAAACTCTAAGTTTGGTGTTGGAAGGCTACAACCAAACTCTAAGTTTGGTGTTGAACCCCCACATTCAAACTCTAAGTTTGGTATTGGGAGCTCCCAACAATGCTCTGAATATCTGTGAAGCTCCATGAGAGCTCACTGTCAAGCTACTGACATTAAAAAAGCGCTTGTTGGGAGGCAACCCAATGTTATTTAATTATATCTATTTTATATTTTTTTTATTATTTCGTGTTTTATTAGGTTGATGATCATGTGGAGTCACAAAAACTACTGAAAAATAAAAAACAGAATGAAAAACAGCATTAAAAATAGCACACCCTAGAGGAGGAGCATTCTGGCGTTTAAACGCCAGAAACAAGCATCTGTTTGGACAAGCCCCAAGCTGGCGTTTAACGCTAGAAACAAGCATCTACCTGGTGTTAAACGCCAGAAACGGGCTACATTTGGGCGTTTAACGCCAGAAACAAGTAGCAGTCTGGCGTTAAACGCCAGGATTGCACAGCAAGGGCGTTTTACACGCCTAATTAGAGCAGGGATGTTAAGTCCTTGGCCCCACTGGATTTGTGGACCCCACAGGATCCCCACAAGATCTGTGGATCCCACAGGATCCCTACCACTTCTTCTCTCCTCTTCACACCTTTTCATAACTCTCTTCCCCAAATACCCTTCACCAATCACCTCACTCACTCTTCCCCATCATCTCTTCACCACTCACATCCATCCACTCTTCCCCATAAACCCCACCTACCTCCAAAATTCAAACTCTTTTCCCTGCCAAACCCAACCCTAATGGCCGAACCCTAAACCTTCCCCACTCCTATATAAACCCCTCATTCCTTCTTCATTTTCACACAACACAACCCTTTCTTCTTAACCTTGGCCGAATACACACCTCTATCCCTCTCCTCCATTCTTCTTCTTCTCCTCCTTCTTTCCCTCTTCTTTTGCTCGGGACGAGCAAACATTTTAAGTTTGGTGTGGTAAAAGCATAGTTTTTTATTTTTCATAACCATTAATGGCACCTAAGGCTAGAGAAACCTCAAGAAAGAGGAAAGGGAAGGCAAAAGCTTCCACCTCTGAGTCATGGGAGATGGAGAGATTCATCTCAAAGGTCCATCAAGACCACTTCTATGAAGTTGTGGCCAAGAAAAAGTGATCGCTGAGGTTCCTTTCAAGCTCAAAAAGAATGAGAATCCGGAGATCCGACTTAAGATCCAAAGAAGAGGTTGGGAAGTTCTCACCAACCCCTTTCAATAAGTCGGGATCCTAATGGTTCAAGAGTTCTATGGAAATGCATGGATCACTAGGAACCATGATCAAAGTGTGAACGCGAATCCAAAGCATTGGCTTACCATGGTTCGGGGGAAATACTTAGATTTCAGTCTGGAAAATGTAAGGCTGGCGTTCAACTTGCCAATGATGGAAGAAAACGCACTCCCTTACACTAGAAGGGTCAACTTTGATCAAAGGTTGGACCAAGTCCTCATGGACATATGTGTAGAAGGAGCTCAATGGAAGGTTGACTCAAGAGGCAAGCCGGTTCAATTGAGAAGACTGGACCTTAAGCCTGTAGCTAGAGGATGGTTGGAGTTCATTCAACGCTTAATCATTCCTACTAGCAACCAGTCTGAAGTTACTGTAGACCGGGCCATCATGATCCATAGTATCATGATTGGGGAGGAAGTGGAGGTTCATGAGATTATACCTCAAGAACTCTACAAGGTGGCGACAAGTCCTCCACTTTGGCAAGGTTAGCCTTTCCTCACCTTATTTGCCATCTATGCAATTTTGCTGGGATTGACATAGAGGGAGACATTCTCATTGATGAGGATAAGCCCATCACTAAGAAAAGGATGGAGCAAACAAGAGAGCATGGATCTCAACAAGAGCATGAGAAAATTCCTCATCATGAAATCCCTGAGATGCCTCAGGGGATGCACTTCCCTCCACAAAACTATTGGGAGCAAATCAACACCTCCCTAGGAGAATTAAGTTCCAACATGGGACAACTAAGGATGGAGCACCAAGAGCACTCCATCATCCTCCATGAGATTAGAGAAGATTAAAGAGCTATGAAAGAGGAACAACAAAGACAAGGAAGAGACATAGAGGAGCTCAAGAGCACCATTGGTTCTTCAAGAAGAGGAAGACGCCACCCTCACTAAGGTGGACCCGTTCCTTAATCTCCTTGTTCTTATTTTCCTGTTTTTCGATTTTTGAGCCTTATGTTTTATTTATGTTCGTGTCTTTACTATATGATCATTGGTGTCTAAGTGTCTATGTTTTAAAGCTATGAATGTCCTATGGATCCATCACCTCTCTTAAATGAAAAATGTTCTAAAAACAAAAGAACAAGAAGTACAGGGTTTTGAATTCATCCTTGAAACTAGTTTAATTATTTTGATGTGGTGACAATACTTTTTATTTTCTGAATGAATGCTGGAACAGTGCATATGTCTTTTGATATTGTTGTTTATGAATGTTAAATATGTTGGCTCTTGTAAGAATGATGAAAAGGAAAAATGTTATTTGATGATCTGAAAAATCATAAAATTGATTCTTGAAGCAAGAAAAAGCAGTGAATACAAAGCTTGCATAAAAAAAAGAAAGAAAAATGGCAAAAAAAAAAAGAGAGAAAGAAAAAGAAAAAGCAAGCAGAAAAAGCCAATAGCCCTTAAAACCAAAAGGCAAGGGTAATAAAAAGGATCCAAGGCTTTGAGCATCAGTGGATAGGAGGGCCTAAAGGAATAAAATCCTGGCCTAAGCGGCTAAACCAAGCTGTCCCTAACCATGTGCTTGTGGCGTGAAGGTGTCAAGTGAAAACTTGAGACTGAGCGGCTAAAGTTGAGGTCCAAAGCAAAACAAAAGAGTGTGCTTAAAAACCCTGGACACCTCTAATTGGGGACTTTAGCAAAGCTGATTCACAATCTGAAAAGGTTCACCCAGTTATGTGTCTGTGGCATTTATGTATCCGGTAGTAATACTGGAAAACAAAGTGCTTAGGGCCACGGCCAAGACTCATAAAGTAGCTGTGTTCAAGAATCAACATACTGAACTAGGAAAGTTAATAACACTATCTGAATTCTAGGTTCCTATAGATGCCAATCATTCTGAACTTCAAAGGATAAAGTGAGATGCCAAAACTATTCAAGAGGCAAAAAGCTACAAGTCCCGCTCATATGATTGGAGCTAAGTTTCATTGATGTTTGGAATTTATAGTATATTCTCTTCTTTTTATCCTATTTGATTTTCAGTTGCTTGGGGATAAGAAATAATTTAAGTTTGGTGTTGTGATGAGCAGATAATTTATACGCTTTTTGGCATTGTTTTTACATAGTTTTTAGTATGATTTAGTTAGTTTTTAGTATATTTTTATTAGTTTTTAAATAAAATTCACATTTCTAAACTTTATTATGAGTTTGTGTGTTTTTCTATGATTTCAGGTATTTTCTGGTTGAAATTGAGGGACTTGAGCAAAAATCAGATTCAGAAGTTGAAGAAGAACTGCAGATGCTGTTGGATTCTGACCTCCCTGCACTCAAAGTAGATTTTCTGGAGCTACAGGAGTCCAGATGGAGTTAAACGCTAGAAACAGGTTATAAACTGGCGTTTAACTCCAAGAAAGACCTCTCCACATGAAAGCTTCAATGCTCAGCCCAAGCACACACCAAGTGGGCTCCGGAAGTGGATTTCTGCATCATTTACCTATTTCTGTAACCCTAGTAACTAGTTTAGCATAAATAGAACTCTTTACTATTGTACTGGGGGTCCTTTTCCCTTAATTTCGAATTCATATGCCATTTGGGGAGGCTGGCCATTTGGCCATGCCTGGACCTTGTTCTTATGTATTTTCAACGATAGAGTTTCTACACACCATAGATTAAGGTGTGGAGCTCTGCTGTTCCTCATGAATTAATCCAAAGTACTATTGTTTTTCTATTCAACTCAAGACTATTTCTTATCTAAGATATACATTTGTTCTTCAACCTGAGGAAGGTGATGATCCGTGACACTCATCACCATTCTTTCCATGAACGCGTACCTGACAACCACCTCCGTTCTACTTGCAATCGCTTAAGTGCATATCTCCTAGCCTTCTAGTTCATGACGCATGGTTGCCTCGCCTGACAACCGAGCCTCCCATTCCATGAGATCAGAGTCTTCGTGGTATAGGCTAGAATTATTGGCAGCCATTCTTGAGATCCGAAAAGTCTAAACCTTGTCTGTGGTATTTCGAGTAGGATCTGGGAAGGGATGGCTGTGACGAGCTTCAAACTCGCGAGTGCTGGGCGTAGTGACAGACGCAAAAGGATGACTGAATCCTATTCCAGTATGATCGAGAACCGACAGATGAATAGCCGTGCGGTGACAGCGCATTTTGGACCATTTTCATTGAGAGGACGGGATGTAGCCATTGACAACGGTGATGCCCTGCATAAGCTTGCCATGGAAGGGAGTAGGAATGATAGGATGAAGACAGCAGAAAAGCAGAGGTTTAGGAAGAACGAAAGCATGTCTATACGCTTATCTGAAATTCTCACCAATGAATTACATAAGTATCTCTATCCTAGTTTATATTTTAATTATGTTTTAATTATCAATTCTTTATAACCATCTGAATCTGCCTGACTGAGATTTAAAAGGTGACCATAGCTTGCTTCAAGCCGACAATCTCTGTGGGATCGACCCTTACTCACGTAAGGTTTATTACTTGGACGACCCAGTACACTTGCTGGTTAGTTATGCGAAGTTGTGACAAAGTGTATGAATTACGTTCCGAGCACCAAATTTTTGGTGCCATTGTTAAGGATCACAATTTCGTGCACCACTCACGTATCAATGAAAAAAATAAAGCGCGATCGGAAAGTAGAGGTATAAATAGAACATTAAAGAAGAATAAGACAAGGACAAGATATATATAAACCTACATATAATAGCAACTAGTCATGATCTGGAAAGTTTAGGTTGGCTAGGGTTACAGTAATAAAAATCAGTTGACAATAGCATTTTCTATCTCTCCCAAAATATACATTAAGGCCTCTATAGGCAAGTTTCCAAAAGAAAAGTATATATACACACATATAAGCTTTTCAAAATAAGTAAGGAGAGATTCTAAATAAAAGTAAAATAGGAGTCCAATAAACTTCGCCATCTCTCATATGAATCACAGCTCAATGCTGAGCACCAGGACCTGCTGATGAGCGGATAATTTATACGCTTTTTGGCATTGTTTTTAGTATGTTTTTAGTAGGATCTAGTTACTTTTACGGATGTTTTTATTAGTTTTTATGTTAAATTCACATTTCTGGACTTTACTATGAGTTTGTGTATTTTTCTATGATTTCAGGTATTTTCTGGCTGAAATTGAGGGACTTGAGCAAAAATCAGATTCAGAGGTAGAAGAAGGACTGTTGATGCTGTTGGATTCTGACCTCCCTGCACTCAAAGTGGATTTTCTGGAGCTACAGAACTCAAAATGGCGCGTTTCTAATTGCGTTGGAAAGTAGACATCCAGGGCTTTCCAGAAATATATAATAGTCCGTACTTTGGCCGAGTTTTGACGACGCAAAAGGGCGTTGAATGCCTGTTCTACGCTGCAGTCTGGAGTTAAACACCAGAAACACGTCACGAACCAGAGTTGAACGCCAAAAACACGTTACAACTTGGCGTTCAACTCCAAAAGAAGCCTCTGCACGTGTAACATTCAAGCTCAGCCCAAGCACACACCAAGTGGACCCCGGAAGTAGATTTATGCATCAATTACTTACTTCTGTAAACCCTAGTAACTAGTTTAGCATAAATAGGACCTTTTACTATTGTATTAGGCATCTTGGGACGTTTAGTTCTTAGATCACGGGGGCTGGCCATTCGGCCATGCCTGAACCTTTTACTTATGTATTTTTCAACGGTAGAGTTTCTGCACTCTATAGATTAAGGTGTGGAGCTCTGCTGTTCCTCATGATTTAATGCAAAGTACTACTATTTTTCCATTCAATTCAACTTATTCCACTTCTAAGATATCCATTCGTTCCGAAGAACATGATGAATGTGATGATTATGTGACGCTCATTATCATTCTCACTCATGAACGCGTGCCTGACAAACACTTTCGTTCTACATGCAAACAAGCTAGAATGAATATCTCTTAGATATCTAATACAGGGGACCGAGTCCGAGTTATTAGTATCTTTGTGGTATAAGTTAGAACCCATGGATGGCCATTCCTGAGATCCGAAAAGTCTAAACCTTGTCTGTGGTATTCCGAGTAGGATCTGGGAAGGGATGGCTGTGACGAACTTCAAACTCGTGAGTGCTGGGCGTAGTGACAGACGCAAAAGGATAGTAAAACCTATTCCAGTATGATCGAGAACCTCCAGATGATTAGCCATACCGTGACAGAGCATTTGGACCATTTTCACAGAGAGGATGGGATGTAGCCATTGACAACGGTGATGCCCTTACATAAAGCTTGCCATGGAAAGGAGTAGGACTGATTGGATGAAGATAGCAGGAAAACAGAAGTTCAGAAGAATGAAAGCATCTCTATACGCTTATCTGAAATTCTCACCAATGATTTACATAAGTATTTCTATCTTTATTTTCTGTTTATTTATTATTATTATTCGAAAACTCCATAACCATTTGATATCCGCCTGACTGAGATTTACAAGGTGACCATTGCTTGCTTCATACCAACAATCTCCGTGGGATCGACCCTTACTCACGTAAGGTTTTATTACTTGGACGACCCAGTGCACTTGCTGGTTAGTTGTGCGAAGTTGTGAAGTTATGTTTGGACCATGGTATTGTGCACCAGTTATTGGCGCCATTGCCAGGGAGAGAACGAACAACAAATTTTACAACCTCAAAGTAACAATTTCGCATACCACCTGCATTTGACAAACAAGAGATATATACGGAATGAGAATCTCCGACCCATGGGTTCTCAGTACGGTAAAAATGCCAAATTTATACTGCATAAGCCAACAGGAACTCACTAAGCAATCTTAAACTCCATACCT
The DNA here is from genome assembly GCF_000816755.2 of Arachis ipaensis. Taxonomy (NCBI): domain Eukaryota; kingdom Viridiplantae; phylum Streptophyta; class Magnoliopsida; order Fabales; family Fabaceae; genus Arachis; species Arachis ipaensis. The sequence continues at coordinate 53,791,372 of NC_029793.2, read as the reverse complement.
CATCATATCCATCCTAAATTCTTACTAATCCACAATTAGGCAACTATCATAAGGGATTGGATTCCAAATCTAAGTCAACATTTTCCGTCTTTTCACAACTCTCCAAACAGAATAGAACCAGCCTTCAGTGTCAACCAATGCCAACATGAGGGACTTCTTAGGTGTTCAATCACAAACAAAGCAGAAAAATAATATACAAGTAGAATTCAAGTAAAGCATTTAGCAAGTAGACATTTAATATGAACAAGTAATCAAGCCAAGACAAGAAATGACAAGTCCAAACAATTCAAACAATTCAAATAATGCAAATGATGTATGCCTGTCCTATGGCCGATGATATCATCTGTTGGTTATACAGCTAAACCCGACATGTTCGGAACAAGTGAAATCACTCCACTGCATCTACCTAGACAAGTATAACTGGAAAGCGGAATTACTCCACTGCGGCAAGTGGAATCACTCTACTGCAATTAAATTATTTTCCTAGGCAAGTAGAATCACTCTAATGAGACAAGTAGAATCACTCCACTGCACTTCCCATGCAGGTATATTTCAAATTAGAATTTATTTCATTTTCAATCTCATTAACAACTTCATTGTAAATCTCATTATCAATCTCCCCTTCAATCACATTTTCAATTCATATTCAATAGTAATTAAACTCATTTGTCATCATCCTTCATCATCATAATTAATTACAACACATCATCAGAATCATCCTCATCATATATCGCTTCACATTTTATTCATTTCTTCTCAATTCACCAACTCATCTCTTTAATTCTCATTTCTAACTCCTCTATCCTTAATTACATCGGCTCTAGACTCTTATTGGGGTTTATAAAGGTTTAGAAGGCTCGAGGAATAGTTGAGAAATTAAAAATTCACTTTTTAGAAAAACAGGGGTGGTCAGGTATGCATGCACACTTTTGCATACGCAGGAAGTTTAGGCAGTGAAGCTCGCTCGCATATGCATGACTTACGTCGCGACGCAAGAGCATATTTGTGACAAAGTCACATACACCACCCATGTTCATGTATGCATAGGTGTTAGCAATGACCAATTCCCGCGTACGCATGATAAGTTCCGCGTACGTATGGCATATCAGAATGTGAAAAACCTGATATGCTGTAAAAACTAGTTCTTCAGCCCAAATTTTAAACCTTCATATCTTTTTTCACAAAATTTATTTTTCAAGAATTCTTGAATCGTTGGAAAGATCGATAAATAAATTTTTATAAAAATCTAATTTCATAAAATTTCCAACTCCAAAGACTGAGTTACAACCCGTCGAAGTTGGTCAAAAAATTAGTTTTAACTAAAAATAGAATTTACCAACTTTTTCAAAATTTCACAAGCCAAAACAGTTTTAACTTAACAAAATAACCCCAAACCACTTCACTTTACACATTCACAATCAACCAAACTCAAACCTACTCCATTCACACATTTCAACTCTAATTTCATTAACTTCACACCTCAAATCCTTAATTCCACTAGTTCTAACAATCATGTTCAAATTTCACATACTTAATACTAAATTTTTCATTCAAACTCGTGCATCATCATACCATTCATTCACCAACTTACCATTCTTACCTTTTTTTGGCCTCCGGCCCAAATTCACGGCCTCTGGCCCAACATCCATCAATTCAATGCATCATTCATATATACATATGCATATACAGTTACCATCCAACATCTATTTCCACAACACATCAACTACTCATATTAATTTCAACCAAATACACAATTCAAACTTATTTCTAGGGGTATCTAGCCTAGGATTTCATACTATATTATACGGTATTTAAATAAAACTTAAACCGTACTTCTTGAAAGCCAAAACCAAGATTTTCCCATGTGAATTCCCACCAAGCCTTAACTCCAAGCTTCACCAAGGATCAATTTAATGTCTCTAACACCACTCTACACTATTTTCATATAATTTACACAATACTCAATATACTAGGATTTCATAGAACATCATAAACACAAGAGAAATCCTTCTTACCTTTTGTCCACTAAAATATATGATGAAATCTAGCTAGAGCTCGTTCTAGAGTAACACCTAAACCATGAAAACCACAAGATTTCTCAATACCCAAAGCTCAAATTTGAATTTAACATGTACTACAAAAATGGGATAAAAGAATTCAAAAATTTTACCAATCTATTTAGATAGAATTGTAGAGGATCAGATGGGCTTCGTGTAGCCACAAATGGTGCGGTAATCGGAACACTGGAGAGAAAGTTATGATGGTTTGAATGTTTATGAGCTAAGGTTTCACTCTTCTTCTTCCCTTTCAGCATGGAGCACAAGTGAATGGGATTTGGTTGCTGAATTGGCCTTAGTAACGGCCTATATATGTTAGGTTTGGGCCCAACTTGGGCTCGGTTCACTTATATGGCCCGTTTGACCCAAATTTAGACAAAAACCTTTAAAATTAGCGTTTTAATTTACATTTTAAATATTTTCAACTTCTCAAATTATAAATTCTAATTTCTTAACTTTTCTCACTCATAATTATCTTTCTTAGCTGCAGTATTGGACAGATCTAAATATGATCAAAATATCATCTTTAAATGATCAAAATATGAGTGATAAATTTTTCAACCCTTCTTGCTCATACTTAATTAAATACTTATTTAATTATGATTTGACCAAATTTTACAAATCTCATTATCAATCTCATTAACAATCTCCCCTTTAATCTTATTTAAATTCAAATTCAATAGTAATTAAAGTCATTCATCATCATCATAATTAATTTACCACTCTTTATCACATTCATCCTCATCATGCAACACTTCACACTTTATTTATTTTTCTTCAATTCTTTAACTCAACTCTTTATGTCTCATTTCTAACTCTTCTATCCTTAATTACATCGACTCTAGACCTTATCGGGATTTATAGATGTTTAAAAGGCTTAAGAAATGATTGAGAACTTAAAAATTTACTTTTCAGAAAAATAGGGGTGGTCATGTATGCATGCACATTTTCGCGTATGCATGAGTGTAAATGTTCAAAACTCACGTACACGAGAAATTTGGCCAGAGAGCTCGCTCGCGTACACATGACATGTGTTGCGTACGCAAGAGCGTGAACGTGACAAAGTTTACTCTGACCAACTCTCTGTCCAAAAACACCCAACCGTGCTGCTCAATCCGACACTCAGTAAACTGCGTCATGTCGGCTGATAAAGTTCCCTCTCCTCGTGGAGGTTCTGCTTCAGGAATTGCGAAAACCTCAATTCACAGTAGAGGTTGGCAAACTTTACTGGGTGAGAGGAAGGCATAGATTGATCAGCCTTTTCCTTTGCAGTAAGCTGCCTCTCAGATAGTGCTGTATCTGCTGAGTCAGCAGATGGCTGTGATATCTTCCTCTTACTAGAGGTGGCCTTAGCCTTACCTTTTCCTTTTCCATCAGACATCCTAAAAAAGAAAATTCACAGGATATAGAAAACGGACAAAAAATAGAGAAATTCAAAGCTTATGCATGAAGTGAGTGGATAAGAATGCAATTACTTGGATTAGGAAGAAAGCAAAAGTCAAAATAAAACAAAATTTATATTCCAAGTAATTGAGTATAATGAAAACCAAATTGCTTGTCCGTTAAGAAACAAAATTGGTATTCATTAAAAGAGTAATAGAAGAGTTACTTCAAAAAGGAAAATGAAATAGAAAAGATTAAAGAGTTAGTTAAAAACAAAAGTTAGAAAAAGAAAGTAAAAAAGCTAATAGCATAGCAAATATTGTTCTTAACCAAGATAATATCTAAAAATTTTAAAGGACAAGCAAACTCAAACTCATGTAATAAAATGCAAGTCATTGATGATGAAATGAATAAAACAAAGAAAACACCAAAAGGAAGATACAATTCATCATCAATGTATTTGACCATAAAATCGTAAAATTGGTGTGAAAATATTAAGAATTGGCACTTAATATAACCTAAAATGTATAGAAACAAAAACTTCATTCAAAAGGTTACAAAAGTGAAATTGAACCAATTCTAACAATTGTAATGAACCTCAATGAACAATAACCAAGATTAGGTCAAATAGAGAAGTTAGGAACATAAACTTCAATGGTTGAGGAAAAGAGATTTGAAATTGCACCATGAAGAAGAGAAATTTTGACCTAAACTTGAAAATTCAAAACATAAAAGAGGTTCAAAGGTAATTGGTCAACAAGGGCCTATTTGACACAGAAATCCGTCAAATAGCTCCTTGTTGCCATTAATCAAGCAATGTACGTAAGGGAACCAAAAAAGAAAATGGAAATGCTAATCAAACAATTCATGACTTGAGTTTGGTAACCAAAACAGAACAAAAGTAACAATTTACCAAATTCAGTTCACAAATTGAAATCCAATTAACACACAAATTTTTTTTGAAATTTTGGTAGCATTCCAGCAATAAATTGGACGTTCCCGAATCAAAACAAACAGAACAAGCAATTCATATGAACTCAATAAACTCAAACAAGCATACAGCATAATAAACTCATGAATTTGGCAAGTAACAAGCACAATTAACAACCAGCAATATATAGATTAATCACAAAAACAACATCATTATCATTATCAACTAATCAAAACAGGTAAGAAGATAACCATCCAAACAACATAAGCATCAAGAATTTAAACCTACATCCACTACAAAATCAATTAACTACCTAACCACCTAGAATCAACTAACATGGATTTTCAACTAATCTAACTAACATAAATTAAATAAACTAATCTAACTATTTAAGCTAAACAGAACTAACTAAACAAGATTAATTAACTAACTCTAATAGACTAAACAGAAGAACAGAAGAGAAATAATGGAAACCTAGGAAGTAGGAGTAGGAACAGAAATAGAGTTGGACAGGGAAAGAAAATAGAGCAGTTCCAACCCAAAGACAGCGGCAATGATGAAAACAAGGGTTGAGAGAGGGCTGTGCTCTTGGGGGTTGCGACAATGATGAATGGAGAAGAAGGAAAGTGGGTATAGGAAGAAAGAAGGCAGTGGCTGGACTGAGGGGTCGCCGGTGGCGAAGGCGTGGCCGCGGCGGTGTGTTGGTTGTGGACAGGGCAGGGGTGACGAAAGGAAAAAGAGAGAAGAGGTGAGAATTGGAGAGGAAAGAAAGAAAGAAAGAGAAGATAAGGGCAGGGATGGTGGTCGGCGGTGGTTTGGGCTCGCCCTAGGTGACTGGGTGGTCGTGGTTGATTGAAGGTCAGCAAAGGAGGAAATGGAAGGGAGAAAGACGATGGAGGGAGAAGAAGAGGGATGGAGACGCAATAAGCTAGGGCTCTTCACGTGAGGGCTAATGAATTCAAATCCATGCGTACACGTGGGCGACGCGTGAGCGTGGCAAGGGAAAAATGGCATCGACGCATACGCGTCTAACACGCGTAAGCGTGGCAAGAGAAAAGAGGGAGGGGACGCGTGCGCGTGTGTCACGTGTACGCATCATATGGAGAAATAGAATGCGTACGCGCGCAGCTGAGACGCGGAAGGTGCTCTCTGCCAAGGGCCAATACGTACGCATCATTACGAGCACATACGCGGGAGTGTTTGGAATTGCGGGGTCACGCGACAGGGTGCTCTGTTTTTTTTTTCAAGTTCTTGTACTAAACCAAGCATTCCAAACATCCAAACAGTCACATAAACACTACCAAATCTTTTTTAACATACTAGACTATCAAGTAAACTCATCCAACTAAACTAAACATGAAATTAAACTTATTTACCAATATATACAAAAGAGAAAAATGAAAAGAGTTTACCATGGTGGGGTGTCTCCCACCTAGCACTTTTATTATAAGTCCTTAAGTTGGACATTTGGGAATCTCCTTGTCATGGTGGCTTGTGCTTGTACTCATCCTTGAACTTCCAATAATACTTGGATTTGTAAAGTGCTCCAAGATTTTAATTCAATTGCACCAAGCTTTGATGGAGTTCTTCACAAGCCATGAGCTCCCAAAGTTGATATTCATGTTGTAATCCAGAATTCCATATCTTATTTTCACACCCGTCTTCAAGTTGATCATGAAAATTTCAATTGGATGGCAAGTGATCCAAATTCTCAAGTAAACACCAAAGCATCTTCCTAGATCCTACCAATTGAGTTCTATACCGCCCCTTGCACTTAGACATTGAGGCTTCAACATTAATGAGTCTAACATTATTTTGCCAACCACCATATAACTCTCTCTTATTCTTCAATCCACAAATATTCCTAAGTTGACCATCCATCTCAAGCAAATCATATTCAAGTGGAATGAGAAAGCTAAAGGATATGAATTTTATCCATTTGGATGGTGTAAAGGATGATGGTGACTTAGAAAGAGAAGCTCCCAATGTCCTTATGGTTTCCACTTCCTTGTGCTCTTCTTGGATTACTTCCACCTCTTGATAAGCCTTTCCACTTTCCTCCCCTTTCTTGACAACTTCTTCCACTTCTTCATTGCTCAAAATGTGTCTTGGAGGTTATGCACATTCCTCCTCAACTTTGCTTTCATGCCCAACGAAAGAAGATTCAACAAGATCATCGAGGTGATTAGTTAGTGTGGACAAGAACTCATCGATGATCGAATCCATTTCTTGATCACCCTTTCCTAATTCTTCAACCGCTCCTTCCGCCTCAGTTATCTCAATTTTCTTTTCTTGTTGCAATTCTTGCTTCAAATTCTCTTCTTCACCTTGAAGCTCTAAGTTCACTTCCTCACTACGCTCTTGGGTTGATCCTCCACATTCGTCAATGGGAGTCATTTGATCGCAAGAGCGTAGGTGGGAGGCTATGCGGTTAACGGCTTCCATCATGGTACCATGGTTTCCAACCTCTTTAGCTCCTTTTGATCCTTTTCTTCTTGCTTTTGAAGACAAAAATAGAGATCTTTTTGTTCTTGCATTAGGGGTTTGAGCAATTCGTCCAATGAGGGTGGTGGTGGAAAAGAGGATTCATTGTTTGGAGCAAAGGTGTCATAGTTGGAAGGTGGTTCATTTTGGTGAGAGTGTAGCTGGTGTATATGGGATTAGTGGTTCTTGTGAGTAGTGGTGTTGATGTTGGATTGGTGGTGGCTCTAAATATGGTTCATATGGTTGTTGGTATGGTGGGTATAGGTTAAAATCATATGGAGGTAAATGGTGGTATGGGACTTGTGAGTAAGGTTGTTGGGGGCTATATTGAGGAGGGGGGTTATAGGTATATGGTGGTTGTAGTTGACAACCACAATGAGGGTCATCACATCTATTAGGTTGGTATGCATTAGGAGTTGGATTGTACCCATAAGAAGTCGGAGGAGGTTGTTGCCAAGAGGAGTGGCTATATGATTGAGGCTCTTCCCAACTTTGATTTCCAAATTTTTATGCAAACCCCACTACAAGAAAAACACCCATTCAAGTACACTTGAAAAGTGTAGCCAAAAGTGAAAAAAAATGATGCCTTAAGCTATGGCTACGCTTTTTGGGCTACGGCTACGCTTTTTGGGGTGATTCCTATTCGGCCGTTGCCTATTCTCAAAGGCTACGCTTTTCTGCACCAAGGGCTACGCTTTTGACGTTTGGGAATAGGCTACGCTTTTCAAGTGATGTTGTCCAGGACCAAAGGCTACGCTTTTCAGCTTTCATTTTTCCAGAATAGGCTACGCTTTTCAACGCTACTGCATCACTTGTAAAGCGTAGCCACATTGTATACCATAGCTACTTTTTATAAGCGTAGCCTTAGGTCCCTCTTTTTTTT
>NC_029793.2:53768333-53783289 GCF_000816755.2 Arachis ipaensis | reverse complement strand
TATCTAATAATTATTAATACAACATAATAGTTAATATGATTACATGTATAATAATTCTGCATTTTTATTTAAATGAGTTGAATATTACAAAATAAAAATAAATACATAATTATACTAAATAATTTCTTTATATAATAAAAATTATCTCTAACCAAAATATATCTATAATATTGATCCAAAAGTACTAGAATGAAGTTAACTGTAAAAATTCATACATCTCAAATATACTCTTCACTACTTTAGGACAGCGGTGCTAGAGTTAAGCAACAGAAAATTTAAGAACATTAAAGAATTAATGAACAACCTATAACCAGAGCCACAGCATGGCATGCACAACCTGGTAGAGTGTATAGACACCAACAAAGTTAAGAGACAATGAAACTTACATCATCAGAGAGCTTCATGTTTTTAGTGTGTATATGAAGAACTTCAAGTCGGCCAACTTCATCAAGAACACCAATATCAATTTCCCTATCAAATCTACCGAACCTTCTCAATGTTGGGTCAATGCTGTTTGGGCGATTGGTAGCTCCAATAACGATAACATGAGCATGAGATTTCAATCCATCCATAAGAGTCAAAAGTTGTGAAACAATCCTCCTTTCAACTTCACCATGTGTCTTCTCCCTCTTGGGTGCAATAGAATCAATTTCATCAATGAAGATGATGGATGGTGCATTCTTTTCAGCCTCTTCAAATGCTTTCCTCAGATTGCTTTCACTCTCTCCTGCCAGTTTGGACATAATCTCCGGTCCATTTATACAAAAGAAGAAAGCTCCCGTTTCATTAGCAACAGCTCTTGCTATCAGTGTCTTCCCAGAACCAGGGGGTCCATAAAGTAGAATACCTTTGGGTGGTTTCACACCAATCGACTTAAAGAGTTGTGGATGCCTCAAGGGAAGCTATACCAACTCACGAATTTGTGCCATTTGTTTCCTGACTCCACCCACATCATCATATCCAACTTTATCCAGCATCTCTTCATCCTCTCTTTTCAAAGACTCCCCCTCACAGAAGATTTCAGTATCTGGAGCAACCACACAGTACTCCCCAGGATCAGTTTCAATGACCTTAAACTCCACACTTCTCATCCCTCCACGGACAAGAAATAGATCTCCTTTTCTGACAGGACGATAAGCTTCCAAGAAGTAAGCTGCAAATTTTACATTAAAAAGTTAAAATATATTACAAGCACCAAAATAATCATATTCCACATGTAATATCAATGTCGTCCAAGAAACTGAAGATTGTAGATTCTATATATACTACTAAGTCAGTTTGGCATGCATTCAAATAAATTCAATTCAATCAAATATCAAGAAAGGTGACAATCAATCATATGAAGCTTGACTAGCCAAGACTACTGTCTCTCCAAAAAAAATAATAATAATAATAGCTTGCTATAATTATAACACAAGCAATGTGAATGTGAAAAACACACGTCATGTATAGCCTATTCAAAATAAGAAGTTGTAACTTGTAAGGACTTTGAAGAGAGGTAAGAAATTTTGCAAAACACCCTGACAATCAGTAACGAAGTCTTATAACATTAATAGAAATACTCAAATTAAAGTACTCATCACTAAGAGCAAGCTCATAAAGCAAGTCAAATTAAGTAGCTATCCCTAAACCCGCAACTTAAGAGAAGCTCAAGGTAGAAACTCACGTTTCAAGAAAGCATCAAACAGATTGCCAGTGACACCTTCAATGGTATCATCAATAGGCAGAATGTGCACACGTTTCCCATACTTCACATCAGGGCACTGGTGCACGGACACAACATCTCCAAGACGAACCCGCAAATTCCACCTCACAACTTTGTTCATCCTGATCTTGGGCTCTTCACAGGTGTCATCAACAAGAGCTATGCAAACAGTATCCCTCATTTTCTTGCCCTGCAAACATATACAAATCAAAAACCCCATCTGACTTAGAAGTTGCAATACAAAGAACAAATATAAGAGATAAATTAATTAAAACTTTAAGACATTTTGATAGTTGTACTCCAAACTCGAAATGCTTTCATTAGATACAAATAAATAACATTTTAAATTTAATCCAACTCTATTTGCAACCATGTCAATCAATCATGATCTTCTTCTTAGTATACATGGCCTAGTACTCCACAGTATAAAATTCAAAATCTCACGACACCATCCATTAAGAAAGAACAAAACAAAAACAACACCCCAGTAAGAGACTCTAAAAAAGAGTACTTTTTTGTGGGGAATCGAATAAATCAATTAAGAGCTAAGACACAGCAAGAGGAAGGTAAGTAAGAAGATAGAGGAGGGTAAGAAAGTGACCTTGATGAGGATAGTGTCACCACGGAAGAGCTGGAGCAGTGAGAAGTTATAAGCTAACTTCACAATAGACAACAAAGGTTAATTTTAAATATGGAGCAGATGCTGATGGTGCTGGGTGAGCAGTGAGAAGCAGTCAAAAGATGATGGCAATAGAAAAATCACGCAGTATAGAAATCATAGTAACAACCTAAATAAAAAATCATAGTTAAAAAAATATGGAAAAAGAAAAATAACAAGAACATGAATCAACTAATAGAATCAACCAACAGAATAGAATCACAGTAATAACAAGTTAACTACAATAATTAAAAAAGAAAACTCAAGTAATAACAACATAAATTAGAGATGGATAGCACTCAAGATATAAGCAGAAGACAGCAAATCAGAAATCTATGGGAATTTGCAGGCTGTGTTTATAGAAATGGATAGCACTCAAGATATAAGCATAAACCTTCTAACCTTGTCCCAATTGAAACTATTTGTGCTGACCTAACTTAGAATTTTAGGAACATGAAGCACAAATCAAAACACATGGAATTAGTTAACAGATAGAGTGAAGAGGAGGTACCTGTCACAAATTTGAACCTATTCCATCATGGATGCCATTCTTTGCTGATCAGCTTCTAGAAGTAATTCAAAACTAGCTAACATGCTCTTATCCATGATTCAACCAGGGATTTTGGAGAAGAAACTCAAACCTAAGGAACGAACTTGAAACCAGTTAACTAATAATAATATAGGATGAAACTAAAGACCAAAAAGAAATAGAAAGCAAACAAAACTTAACTAAAGATGAAGCAGAATTTTGTGCAGAAGATGAAGCTAAAAACCTACTAGTTCTTCTGAGAATTTGTGCAGCTTCCTCTGAATTCATGTTTCCTCTGATTAAATTAACAATGGAATCATCAATTTGGAATCAAAAGTGATCAGAAGCACTAATAAAAATTAAATAAGCAAGAGTGACCAGAAGCACTAATAATATGCCTTAAAATAAAAAACAATAATTATTTACCTGACCTTGAGCAGAGGTCAAAAATAGTGCAATTGTTATTATACCTTGCAAAGATAGTGCATCAGTGTCATCTTATTGTTAGAAGCACAAGTGTCAGTAAGCTTTAAAAGACTATCCAACTTGAATCCAATTGCGAATCCTGCATAAATTAAAAAATAAATAGTAATCCATAAACTGTTAGGACCAGTCTTCACTGTTTCAAATAAAGTCAACACACTACACACACACATTAATATAAAACTATAAGCTTCACACAGTAAGACAGCCAATATAAGTCCAAAGTATCTGGCACATGAGTTATAATATTTATCTATTCTATAGTATGGAAACCCTTAACCTAAAACAAAGAAACCAAATTACACATGTCAATCTCAGAATAGCACTAAAATTCGAAGCAACTGTGCTTCATTACAATATCATATGAATTAATATACAACAGATACCAAAACATCACCTTCCACTTTTACTTGACAACTAAATATTTTCTATTCTGGTAATATTTTTATAAATTTGATTATACAAAGTGAACACCAACCTGTCAATATCAGTATAACACTAAAGCTTCTTCTGCCTCACTTCAGCATCCTGCATATACATATACGTATGAAATCACAAATAAAATTTAAAATAAGCAATAAATAGGAAAAAAAGGGTATTCAAGTTGAAGAATTTAGAGGGGAGCAGGTGCGTACAGAAACCGGGTTACAAACAAAACTAAAAATTAGCATCCAAAACACCTTAAGTACTTTCAGGCCCCCACCTTTCTTAAAAAGCTTTCGAAGAAACAACTTGACAAGAAATATGTTGACAAGCAGGCTGTAATATACAATACTAATTGATTTTTCCTGTTAACACAAGTGATCTAATAAAAAAACAGACTTAGTTCCAAAAGTTTTAAAAATATCAAGTCATTGTAAAATGTCAAAAAGGATGTTGAAAGGCTTACCCCAAGAAGTATTCTCATATCTAATGTCATAGCCGAAACAGTCCCACCCTGCAAGTAGCAAAGTGCAATAGAACTCATTCGAATTTCAGGTGAAATTACATGAGAAAGCTACCAGGATATTTTCACCTTCCAAATAAGTTGCTAATCCACTAACAAGTAACAACCTTCTTTTTTGCATATTGCCCCAAACAAATTTGAAATTCTTTTCTATCACAAAAATAATTTCAGTAAATACCCTATTCAGTTGACCACTTTCTGTGATCTAATGACAGCCAGCCAGTCCAAACCTATGTGATCTAAAATAATAATGACATTGATATGCTAAACCTAGAAATCAAGGAGGCAGTGAGCGCCATGAAATTGCATTGCCTTTTAAAACAATTAATTCGAAAAGCTAAAAGAAGCTAGTAAAGTGATGCAAATATCAGTCGACAGATAAGATAGTAATATAACCAGAACAGGGTCTCAACTTCTATACTCTGCTAATTAAATAATAAAAATCGTTGGGCATAGCAAAAAAACAAGCCATGCCAAGGTATCTGGCACACTAATGCAGAAGCGAAGCTTACTCCCTATATCTATGTAGTTCATCTCCGAATTTACCTGTCAGCATTTGGCATCCTATGCCTCTATCGTCTTCTAGACCTCCCTAACAGTAGCATGTGGATTTCTCGTCCAGAGACAGCAGTAGAAGCTTGCGACTCTCCTTAAACATGCTGGGTTGCAGAAAAAAATTTGTTTCTTCCTTAACACAGCACCTAGTGATTAAAGCAATAAATTTAGCCATATACTCAACCATTCAAAAAAATGCTCATTATCAGATTGCACAAGCAGCAGCAGATTCAAAGGAGAAAGGAACCAGAATGCGCAGAGGTAAGAAGAACGAGTAGACGCGGATGAAAATAAATAAATAGTATGCATTTTCATCAACAATACATGGCTTGTTCATCAATTCACATTTCACAATTGCATACAAACCAGATTATTATACCAAACCCCCAAATTAAAAATCCTAAAATTGGAACTCTAAACCACCCAAATTTCAGAAACAAACGAAAATCTGTAGAATACCTTCTCGACGATGTGAGCGCAGAGAGGACGAGCTGAGCGTAGAGATGACGATGGTGAGGGCGTAGCTGATGATCAATGCAGGAGGGCGCAGGTGACGGTGAGTGGCGAAGTCATGAGTGGTGCGGAGATCAGTGTAGGAGGGTTCATGACGGTGGTATGGGCGGCGCGCGACGATCAGAGTAGGAGGGTTCACGATGGTGTAAGCTTCACGATCTTCACGACGGTGTGGCGCTGAGTGGTGAGTGGGGACTGGGGTGCGATGATCTTCGCGACAGTGAGGCTTCACGCTCTTCGCACGGTGCAGGAGGCAGGGTTTCCTTCTCGCGGTGCAGGAGTGCAGGAGGGTTTTCTTCTCTACTGGGAGGGTGACTTCAATTCTGAGCTTTGGAGGGAATGAAAATTTTCACCAAGTGTTAGCTTACAGTGTGTGCTTTACACCGGGAAAAAGTTAAGAGGAGGGGAAAAAATTTACTAAGTGTCTAATTTTTTGCTCTAAACACATTAGGCATCACTTTTAAAATGCACCCAAAACTTAATAAAAAGGCTACTCTCTAAAAGCGTCTCCTTTGATACGAAAAGTGAATCTATAGATATCAACCTACGGCTACGCTTTATAAGTGATTTCTAAAATACCTAAGGCTACACTTTTTAAATGATGCCATAATTGTGTATCCTTTTCTCATATAAAAAGGCAACACGGAGAAAAGCGTAGCCTATTCATAGAATAGGCTACGCTTTTCAAATGTAGCTTAAAAAAAGTGTGGCTGAATGGGTATTTTTCTTGTAGTGCCCTCATTAAAGTTTCTATTTCCTACAACATAGTTTGAACCAAACTCATAGCCAAAAGGGTGAGAATTCATAGTAACAAGAGAAGATAAAAATAAAAGCTAGTAAAAAACAAAGAAAAAATTCCTAAAAATAGCAAGAACTAACAAAGAAACAAAAAGCAAATATATTCACAATATTCACATATGAACAATAATCAATAACAAGCACACATTGCAACTCCCTGGCAACGACACCAAAAACTTGATGTGAGGTAATCGTCGATTCAGAATTTATCAATGAAAATCGCGTTGCAAGTATAGTTCCAAACCGACAAACAACCCCTCGATCAAAGTTTAATTTGTTTGTCACAAGTGCAAACAAATAAAAATACCGAGAGTATTAGATCTCGGGTCGTCTCTCAAATGAATTGCAATGAGGTATGTGTACTATTGGTTATGAGGTTCAAGGGGCAGTTTGCAAATAAGAAGACAATAATCTAAATTACAAGAAAGTAAACCAAGCAACTAAAGATAACAAATAATAAAGAAGCATTCATGTCAAGGATTGAGAAACAAGGTTTTCTATCCAAGTCATCAATTATAAGTCACTAGTTATCAAGATCTAATCCTATTTTGTTATCTCCAACATTGGGAGAAAGTCAAATAAGCCTAGTTAATCTCAATCCATAAGTCCTAATCAACTCAATAATTGAATTAGCAAAAGATTAGTGTCAATGAAAACAATATTAACTAACAACTCTAGATCACCAACATAAGTTGGGTATTAATGACTCAAGAGCACCTAATTTCTCTTTCCAAGCCAATAATGCACAAAATCTACTCTAAACCTAAGTCAAGCATTTTATCAAATACTTGGTGTGCAATAAAAGAAAAAACATATTAAATTGCAAGAATATAAATTCTAAGGATATCAAATGCAAGAGAATAATAACAGTCACTCAAATAAACATCAATAACATCAAAACATCAAATTGTATTAAATAAAATTAAAAGTAACAAGAGTTCAAGAACATGAAAAATGGCAAAATAAAGAGAATAACAAGAGAAACTAAGAGAATCAAAGTGCTAGAACAATAAAGAGCAAGGAAAACTAGATCAAAATAAGAATCAAAATCTAAACCTAAGAGGAAATTAAACTAAGAACCCTAATTTTTAGAGAAAAGAGCGAGCTTCTCACTCTAGAACTAATCTAAGGCATGTTCCTATACTATACTAATTGCTACCCCCTTGTTTCCTCTTGAATTCTACGTAAAATAGCTTCATAAATGAGTTGGATTGGGTTTTGGAGGCCCAGAATTCACCCCCAACGTGCTCTTTTAATGAGGTCACGTGACAAGTGTCACGCGTACACGTCGCTTGACAAACTCTGGTCACGCGTATACGTGGGTCACGCGTACGCTTCGCATGGCAAATTTCCAAAACTTCATTTCTTCATGAATTCTACACTTTGCATGCTTTTTCTTCACTTCTTCAATCCAATATTTGCCTTGTAAACCTTGAATCACTCAACAAATATATTAAGGCATCGAATGGAATTAAAGTGAATTAAATTTAGCAATTTTAAGGCCTAAAAAGCATGTTTTTAATCATTAAGCATAATTTAGGGAGAATTACAAAACCATACTATTTTATTGAATAAATCTGAGAAAAGTTAATAAAATCCATTAAATTCATCACAAGATAAACCATAAAATTAGGGTTTATCACTCTTCACCACCAACTCCTCTCACCTCCCTTCTTAAATTTAAAGAGCCACAAGATTTTCATCCTTTCTTATATCATACACAAACCAGTGAGGGAAAAGAGAGAGAGAGAAAACCAGCGACGGACAAAGGAGGAGAAGGAGAGAGCAAGAATAGATTTCTTCATCATCTCCATCGCACCATCACTGAGGAAAAGAGGAGGAAGACCATGGAAGGTGTTGACCGAAGCTAGGGAGGGAGCTCCATCCTCTTCCCTATCTGATTTCTTTATAGCTTCACTATTGGGTAAGATCCAGTAACCTCTGTTCTTTCTTTTTTTTTCCAATCCAAAAATTCAACTTTATTGTGCTCTATTTCTTGTTAGAGTGACCAAATTCCCCAAAAATAGCCACCTACAAAAGCAAGAACTCTTCTCTTACTCATGTATGGTTTGGCCAAATGGCCTTGGAGATGTGAGAAATTTTGATTTTTGTTATGTTAGGGTTTCTAATTCAACGAAGAAGCAGAAATATAATTTTGAACTTCAAAAGAGGTAAGGGATAGGATATTATGTTTGCTGCTGTATGTACTTGTGATGAGTGATGGTTTATTATGTGTTTGATTGATGACGAGTGCATATTGAATTTCTGTTATGATAAAATGCAGAAAAGTGAATGTTTAATTATGTAAGTGCATTTGTAAAAAGGTGAATTAATGAGTCTGAACTCTTGGAGCTGTGCTAATCATTCTAGCAACTTTGGTTAGCCAAAAAAAATATAGAATTATGCTTTTAGAGTAATTTTAGGCTTAAATATAAGATTTGGTATGTGAGGTTGTTGGAATTACATTGTGCAAAATTTCTGCAATTTTTGCATAATTGGCAGTAGAATGAACGAATTTTTGGGAGTAGTCCAGACCAAAATTTTGTATGAAATTATTTTTTTATGAAACTTTAATGTGTTTTAAATGTATCATAAAAATTTCAAAATTAATTGATGAGTTGATTGGGAGAAATGAATTTTTGAAGATTGATGGTTTTTGTAGAAAATTTTATCCTCTTACTGCAGAAGCACCAACTTCCAACCCACTTAACTTTTAATTCTGATAAAGGATTAAGTTGAAACTAGAGGCAATTTTAAATTTTGTATGTCTATAATCTCCAGTTTAAATTTCAAATCAATACCACATTTAGGAAATTAAATATGCTGCATGGAAGGTGGCTAACTCCTTGAATTCTGAAAACCGTTTTCAAAAAAATAGGGCAACGTTCCTGATTGAATAACTTTTTCATACGGTATGATATTGATCCAAAATTTATTTTATTTGAAAGATAAACAAGTATTATTTGATCACCAATTTTGAAAGGCAATGGGTAAAAATTGAATTTTTAATGAATTTATCAAGTTTACTTCTCCCTGCTGTTTTTCTGCAATGATAGCAGAATTTTGAAAGATTTGTACAAGTTTTAATTATTGTCAGATTGCTCCAGAACCAAGTTTTATTTTCTAAACTAGTGATTCTACAATAACTAAGGGAATTAAAGAGAGTCTAATGACCAATTAAGGATGTCTACATGATAAATTGTTAAGGAAGGTTTGAAAGTGTTAAGATTAAAGAAACCCGTAAGGGTGACACTAGTACCATTTTAAGGAAGGTTATGCCCAATTTTCTTTTTGTAAGAATACATGAACTTAGTTAAATGAAAGTGGTGATGCGGAGGTATGCTTAGTAACATGGTGATGCGGAGGTATACTTAGTAATATGGTGATGCGAATATTTATAAGGTGATGCGGAGGTATGATGAAAAGAAAAAAAAATGAGAAACCATGAATGGATAATGACTCATGAGAACTGTTTGTTTGAATGGGCCTTTATGCCGAATTGTTAATGTGGAAGTGCCTGCCTAACGGATAGCCTAAGGTTGCTAATGCGGGAATGTTCGCCTAATTGATAGCACTGTTTCTTATCGTGATGCCAAGATATCTTAACTGACATGGGTTCGCCCAAGATGATAATTATGCCTGACTGACACGGTAAAAAGACCATATTCAGAGTTCGCCCCAAGTAACGTCGGGTTGCAAGTAGACAACCGACATATGAGCTCATGGCCTGCACTAGGAACATGCATGCATCATAAATTCTTTGCGCATTTGATTGTGATTGTTTACTGTTCATTCTTTCTGCTACATGCTATCTGCTTCTTGTTAATTTTCTATTCTCTGATTCTTGTTTATGTTTTAAAGTTGTATAATTACAATTTCTTCAAAACTTGGATTAAGATAATAAAACTAGAAACAATAGCCATAGAGAATAGCATAAGGAGTGACACTAACCCCAACGGAAGATGCCAAGATAGAATTGTCAGAGCTCCAATACAAAAGTAGCCGAGAGACTTAGTAAGTGAGTTATTATGATAGAACCAGAATTCTAGGTTTCACGAGAGAGATGTATTTTGACGGTGTCGCCTTACTGGGAATCATATAGGTTCTCCCCCCTTCCTTTTCTTTTTCCCCCAAATGGAGGATCTTGACTTGTCTACCACCATTGGAGTTCTATTCAGAGAGGTACCAGAGGAGCTTGTATTTTCAGACCCTACAGGAGATTTTCGAGACTAGTCCTGGGACGATGTCTGCCGACTTGTGCCCCGATGGTGGAAAAGAATGTAGGAAAGATGGTATTTGTTCTGTAAACATTGCTTCCCCTCACCTTTGCAGCATTTTGTGAGGGATAGAACTTGGTATTTATTTCTTTTAGTCTGGGTACCAACTTAGGAGTTTTCTATATGAACTAGGTATCTGAGAAGTTGTCAGTTATATATATATATATATATATAAGTATGTCAAGTTTGTGTGAACTAACTTGAGATGTATATATGGATGAGAATTTTCTGTAATCTTGTTGCTAATTTAATTTTGCTATTAGTTTGGTATTTATTTGATATTATATTATATATCTCTGATGATATTTTTGGTTGTTGTTAACGGGCTAGTTAAGAAAAGCATATGATAAAAATAAGCTAACATATGCAATTCCATTAGTATGAAAGACTCATATATAGTAAATATTACCGAGTCTAGAGTTTTATAGGACTAATGGGAAGTAACACTTGACGACTAGCAGTGATTCGGACCTGCAGGAAATCGGGTCGTTACACAGTCCTTCTTGCTCATTTTTAATTAATTATTTATTTAATTATGCTTTGACTGGATTTTACATCCTACCCACCTAATTTAAAATTTTGTCCTCAAAATTTAGTTACCTATGAATAATTGTGGGTAGTCCTTCCTCATATCAGTTTCCAACTCCCAAGTATGCTCCTTAATTTTGACTCGACTCCAAGCCACCTTAACCAATTGAACTTTATTTTCACAGAGCTTCTTAACGCTCATATCATCAATACGAACTGGAGTAACTTGAAAAGTCAGATTCTCCTTCAACTGAACTGACTCGGGCTCCAATACATGAGTTGTGTTCAGAGTATATTTCCAAAATTGCAAAACGTGAAACACATCATGCAAGTTTGAAAGATTTGGTGGCAAAGCCACTTGATATGCCATGGAACCGATCTTTTTCAAGATATCAAATGGGCCTATGTATCAAGGATTCAATTTTTTTTGCCTTAATTGCTCGTCCGATGGCCGTTGTAGGAGTAACTCTTAGGAACACATATTCACCCTCTTTAAACTCTAACAGCTTTCTCCGTCGATCCGCGTAACTCTTTCGATGGCTTTGCGCAGTAAAGATCCTGGTTCTAATTCTCTTGATTTTCTCTATTGTCTCAACTATTAATTAGGGACCTAAGACACTTGATTCTCCAGTTTCGTACCAACACAGAGGTGATTGGAATTTCCGTCTATACAATGCTTCATAGGGATCCATCTTTATGCTCGCATGATAACTATTGTTATAGGCAAACTCCACTAATGGCATATACCTATCCCAACTTCCTGGTTGATCCAACACGCACGCTCTCAACATATCCTCTAAGGTTTGAATTGTTCTTTCTGATTGTCTATCTGTTTGTGGATGATAAGTCGTACTTAAATACAGTCGTGTACCGAATGTCTTCTAAGAGGCTCCCCAAAACCTTGAAGTGAAGTGGGGATCATGATCCGATACAATTGTAGTCATCACGCCATGTAATCTCACAATCTTCTTAATATATCGTGTCTTTGGTAAACCTATTACAAAGGCCAAAGTGATGCCTTCCTATTTCCATTGTGGAACCTCTAATGGTTGTAACATGCTAGACGACTTATGATGTTCAATTTTCACCTTCTGACACGTCAAACACTTAGCCATATACACTGCCACATCATTCTTCATTCCGGACCACCAAAACATCCTCTTCAAGTTGTGATACATCTTTGTATAACTCCAGGATAAATTGAGAATCTACTTTTATGAGCTTCAGATTGTATCTCATTCTGTAGGTTTCCCACACTTGGTATGCAAATTCTCTCCTTATACCTCCAAATTCCTTCTCGATCTTTATTAATATCTTCTTGTTTTCCTTGTCCTACAGTCTCCAACATTTTCTTAGCTCTTCACTCTCTTATTGTTCTTTCTGAATATCAGTCTTAAAATCACTTGTGATTTTCAACTGATTCAAACTCACACCTTTGGTCACATTCTCCACTCCTAACCTCAAGCTCGCAAACTTACTTAACAACTCACACCTTTTAGTCTTTGATCTCTTCTCTCCAATGGCAGAGCTCTGCTCTCATGTGGTAGATATTCCCCTTAATTAATATATTCTTTTCATACTTCTTTTCTTTTCTATTTATTATTTTTTTATTTTTCTTGTTTTAATAGCACAAATCATCTTCATACTCTTCTCTCATCTCCCCTAGATGTTTTATGAAGAATAAATCATAAGATTCTCAACCTAGGTTCGTCTTTTTACAACTTTTAAGTAAGTTACTATTTAACTCTTCTATTCTGTTATAATACAAATTACTAATATATAATATTTCAAAAACACATAGATAATAATCTTAATACCGGAGTAAGATTATTATTTCTCTTTATTACCCAAAACTTATTAACTTGAACTTTAAATAATCTTATTACTCAAAACTTATTAACTTAAGCTTTATTATTAAACTTTTATAAATTATTCTGTATCTCTGAACTTTTTAAAACATTTATATTTTTACCCGAACAAAATTTGTAAATTATTAAAATATCCTTACATATAATATAATTACCAAAATAAATTTACACCTTTTATAAAATATCTATTTTATCCCTAAACTTCTTATTTATTACCCAAAATACCCCAAAAACATATATAATTACGAAACTAACAAAATGCGGGAACCACAAACATAAACCCAGACGACGCTGCTGCTTGCTGGGGGAAAAAAACCGGGAAAACCTTCTTCCATTTCACTTACCCGGTTCCGCAAAATCGCAACCGGTTCTGGTGAAAAGCGGAACAAAAAATTGAATTCGAATTCGAACATTCAAACCTAAAATCGAATGCAGTAATTTCTTTTTCCGTTACTGAAAATGATGAACGTAATCTATTACGGAAGCTAGGTTTTGGCGATTAGCAATTAGATGGAGGAAGAGCAGGATCGAATTCTGCTCAACAGTTTGGGCGTTAAGTCGGCGAATCCCGAAGACATTGAACGCCACGTCTTAGAAAAGGTGTGTGCGTATTAATCTGGTTTTAATTTTAATTTAATTTAATTATCTTTTGAAATTGTATGATCATGTTTTCCGGTTTTGAAATTGGTGTTGAATGCTGTTGAACTCTGCTGAAATTTCTAAGCATTGATGTGATATCATTGTAATATTTGTTTGTGATGCTGTGCACAAATGATTTTAATACTTTCAAAACCATGAAATTTGAATGTGCTGAATTGTGTGTGTTTACTTGTAGTTTTACTTGAGCTTGACGATGAATACTAAAATGTCTAACCATATATTGAAATTTGTAAGCATATCTTTGATATTGGATATCAGTATGTGTTAGACGTGTTCACTAGTATTCCTGTGTAGAATTTTTTATTTTCTATTTTAATTTTGAGACATAAAAGTTGAAGTTGGAGAGTGTGAAATTGTAGGCGACTGCTGTTCCCGAAGCTGAAGGGAGTGTGAAGGAAGAAGATTCTAGTGTATCTGGAAATGTTGATCCATCATCTGCTACTAAAGCAGAGCTTAATCAGAAAAAAAATCTATTTTACCCCTGAATTTTTTAATTATTATTCAAAATACCCCAAAACTTATATAATTGTAAAACTAACTTCAATTTTTTATTAAATTACTATTTCAATCTCAAAAATAAATTTTTATTTCCATGATTATAACTTTACCAAAGGACCGAACCCTATTTCCAATATTTTTTTCAAGTTTTCTGCTTCATTTTTAAGTCCGTTTTCGACCTTTACGGCTACGTTTTTTCATAACTTTTAATTTAATCTCTCAGCTATCAAACCTCAACAATATTTTTCATCAATAAAGTTTCATTCACAAAAGCTCCAAAATCATCAAAACAACCCTAACCGGGCTGTTCCTCATAGACAAACTAACAAATCACAAGCAACAATAATAATTCAACAAAATTTTAACATAAACTTAATCAAACTCAACCAATAATCAATCAAACCAACAATCACTTATCACATTAACATTTAATCAGTACAAAATTACCAAACCCTATCTCTGTACGGCAATCACCAAATCAAAACACCAAAGAAGCTTTCTAAATGAGAAATCAAAGAAGAAAATGTCAAAATTGGCTATTCCACCTCTGGGACTCTCTCGGCCGTACCTTACATGGAGGGATAACAGGTCCACCATTGATTCCTTTTGAGCAAAAGTAATGTCACTGTGAAGAAGAGAAAAATAGAAACTTTAATCGGATTATATTTTCTATCAGAATTACGGAGCTCAAAAAATCGAACGCCAAAAGTTGGAGGTTTCATTGTTTCTCATTCTCTCTCTCACACTCACATTTTCCTCTTTTTTCTTTCTTGGTTATGTTATGCACGTGGGAATGATAATTAGTGATGCTAATTAAATTAAATGACATTGATGATGTGTCAAGGCGTGGGCTGGGTGTCACAGTTTGGAATGGCTAAATTAGTAATTCAAATTATAAATATCTTAATAGATAATTATAAGAATTGAATACATTAAAA
>NC_029793.2:53761414-53768280 GCF_000816755.2 Arachis ipaensis | reverse complement strand
ATTAATAATTTAACTATTTACTTTTTAAAAAACTCAGGAGATTACGGTTTCTATAGTTCTCGAAAAACATAATTGACTTTGAGCAAGATTTTCTAATAGGAGAAAGATATCTAAATAGTACAAAATAATTTGGAAAAAAAAATCAATATATTGGTACATTCGTGACATGAATATTTGATCAAATGAGTCGTGCTAACTATCTAAACCTATTACAAGTAGAATACTCCCCGAGTATAGTGCAATACAAGGAACACCGTTAAAATCGACGACCAAATCGATGGTTAGGTCATCGATAATATTAAAAATCGACGACAAAATTAACGGTGGATGAAGTCGCTGTTAAATTTGTCGATTTTTCAAAATTCTTATAAAATCAACGGCTTATCAGGCCGTCGATAATAATTCATTAAAATCGACAATCTTTTTATCTATATAATGAGTGTGAATTTTCCTTGCTTAATAAATCAACAGTTTTGCCGTTGATATTATTATATAAAATCGACACTGTTTCCGTCGATATTTGATTCAATAAAATCGACAAAAGAGTCGTCGATCTTATTATACAAAATCGACACCATTGCCGTCGTTATTTGATTCAATAAAATCGACAAAAGAGTCGTCGATTTAATTATTAAAATACCGACAAGTTCGTTGTCTATATTTTGTTTTCTTTTGTCTATTTTAAATTTAAAAAGCAACAACTTTACCATCAATCTTAATACCCACATTTTTTTAATTATTTTTTCTATTTGAAAAATAGTAGACAATTAATAACATTCTAAATATAAAAAAAATTATACAAAATATTAGATAACAAGTCAAATAGACTCTTAAATATAATTTATATTAAATATTAGATAATGAGTTTATAAACTTATCAAAATAATAAATAATCCTCTAACATAAAGACTCAAGATAAGATAAATAACTAAACTCGGACTTATATTTATTTAAATTGCAAGTCACTAATAATACAAAATATTCAAACCAAAGTAAATAACCCGACTCATACTCGTCTAAATAATCATCTGAGTCATCAAGATCATCAGAATCATCCTCCCTTATAGAATAATCACTATTTATGACATATAATTTCATAAACATTCACATACAAAGATCACCTTTGTCTACTTTTGAGTATCCGCCTCTCCCGACCAAATTATCTATACACGAATGAGAAAAAGGAATGAGGACTGTGATTATATATGATTACAACTTCACATAATGTTTCTAAGGCTATGTAGTATGTACCTTGGTGGAATTCATTAGTAGCATTGGCTATCTGCTCATAACTGAAGCACTTCAACAAGGGCTGAGCCTTTTCATTCTTGGACATGCTATGTTTCTTTGGAATGGTGATCTGAGAAAGGAGGCTATGCGCTTCAAGGGAGATTGAGGCTTTGATCTTCTCTTAGGCACAGGTGCTTGAGACCATAGTGCTATATTTCTGATGTGTAGAATAAAGGATCAAATTGGTAAAGCAAACAGAGGTTATCATAGTGTCATACTCTTGATTTATTTTAAAAAATAAAAAAAATTCTTTCATAAACAAAAATGGTGTGATAAAAAGAATAGGCCTGCAAATTTATGATGTAAAAGTTTGAAGTTGAATACAAACAGTGAGGGATCCTACCACTAGCATTTTTCTCAACCACAAAATTAACAAAATGCCAACCTCAAAATATAAAAACATAACGAAATTCATCTTTGCAATTCTCCTAATAACAGCTACAACTCCCAGAGGATAAGATAGTATAAAACTAATACCTTTTCGCGCCTCATAACTAAGTCATCAAATAAATACACACATGAGCTAAATAAGCAACATAATGTTGCTAAGAAACTAGACAAGTTACCAGAAACAATGATCAATAGTAATACTTGTTCTTGAATAATGTTAAATAACAAAGAGAGTAAAAAAATTTAAAGGTAAAATGAGTATGTGTAACCTGAGAAATGAAGTCAGAGGCAGTGAAAATAAAAGAAGAGGTAATGCTCTTAGCGACAATGGGGTGTTCTTCAAGCTTACGAAGGTACCTGATAACGGCCAATTTGTATAGGTTAGGAATTCGATTATCAAAAATAGGAATTAGCGTTGTAAGTATAGTCCTAACCCAACAAATTGGCCATCGATCAAATATTAAATTCGAATCAAAACAAATAACCAAGAGAAATGAAACCTCGGGTCGTTCTCCCTAGGGGTTGCAATGAAATGTTCTTGTTATTGGCTGTGGGAGAAATGTGGGTTGTGAATGCAAGAGAGAGCAAGGAATTAAAATGGCAAGAAATTAGAGTGCAAGAAGGTAACTTAGCATGCATGAAATTAAAAGTCAAAGCAATTAAAGTACGAAAGGAAAATTAAATTCTAAAAAGAACTATTGGCAAGAAGTGGGTAATTTAAGGATTCCTATCCTAGTTGTGGACCACAAACATGGTAATTGTGTGTGAATTAATCCCAATTAGTTAACCCTATATCGAGGATAAGTCAACTAGGCATAATTAATCTCAATCCCTAAGTCCTAACTCAACACTAAAGGGGTCACATAGAGTCAAGGAAAATGGTGCACGAAAATTACTTCACAATGTAATTTCGCACAACTAACCAGCAAGTGCACTGGGTCGTCCAAGTAATACCTTACGTGAGTAAGGGTCGAATCCCATGGATATTGTTGGTTTGAAGCAATCTATGGTTATCTTGTAAATCTTAGTCAGAAAGTCAATTATGTTTATCAGTTCAAATTGTAGAAAATAAAGGAGTGCGAATTAAATACTTGTTGTGCAGTAATGGAGAATATGTTGGAGTTTTGGAGATGCTTCATCCTTTGAATCTCTGCTTTCTCCCTATCTTCTTCTTCACGCACGCACGTCCCTCCTATGACAAGCTGTATGTTGGAGGATCACCATTGTCAATGGCTACCATCCTTCCTTTCAGTGAAAATGGTCCAGGTGCGCTGTCATCGCACGGCTAATCATCTGTAGGTTCTCGATCATACCGGAATAGGATTCCCTATCCTTTTGCGTCTGTCACTACGCCCAGCACTCGCGAGTTTGAATTTTCTGGCGCTGGACGCCAGACAGCAGCATGGAACTGGCGTTGAATGCCAGTTTACATCATCTATCCTTAAGCAAAGTATGAACTATTATATTTTTCTGGAAATCTCTGGATGTCTACTTTTCAACGCAATTGGAAGCGCGCCATTTGGACTCCTGTAGCTCCAGAGATTCCATTTTGAGTGCAGAGAGGTCAGAATCCAACAGCATCAGCAGTCCTTTTTCAGCCTGAATCAGATTTTTGCTCAGCTCCCTCAATTTCAGCCAGAAAATACCTGAAATTATAGAAAAACACACAAACTCATAGTAAAGTCTAGAAGTATGAATTTTTCCTAGAAACTAATGAGAATAAACTAAAAACCAACTAAAACATACTAAAATCTATATGAAATTAACCCCAAAAAGCGTATAAAATATCCGCTCATCACAACACCAAACTTGAACTGTTGCTTGTAATCAAGCAACTAGACAAATAAAATAGAAGACTAATAAGTCAAGAAGCAATAATATCTCAGAGTTTTTGAGTGAAGCTCAGATTCTAATTAGATGAGCGGGACTAGTAGCTTTTTGCTTCCGAACAGTTTTGGCATCTCACTTTATCCATTGAAACTCAGAGTGATTGGCATCTATAGGAACTTAGAATTCAGATAGTGTTATTGATTCTCCTATTTCAGTATGATGATTCTTGAACACAGCTACTTTATGAGTCTTGGCCGTGGCCCTAAGCACTTTGTTTTCCAGTATTACCACCAGATACATAAATGCCACAGACACATAATTGGGTGAACCCTTTTAGATTGTGACTCAGCTTTGCTAAAGTCCTCAATTAGAGGTGTCCAGGGTTCTTAAGCACACTCTTCTTTTTGCTTTAGACCTTGACTTTAACCGCTCAGTCTCAAGTTTTCACTTGACACCTTCACGCCACAAGCACATGGCTAGGGACAGCTTGGTTTAGCCGCTTAGGCCAGGATTTTATTTCTTTAGGCCCTCCTATCCACTGATGCTCAAAGCCTTGGGATCCTTTCTATTACCCTTGCCTTTTGGTTTTAAGAGCTTTGGCTTTTTCTGCTTGCTTTTTCTTTCTCTCTCTCCCTTTTTTTTTCTGTAAGCTTTGTTCTTTGCTGCTTTTTCTTGCTTCAAGAATCATTTTTATGATTTTTCAGAATATCAATAACATGTCTCACGTTCATCATTCTTTCAAGAGCCAACATATTTAACAGTCTTAAACAACAAATTCAAAAGACATATGCACTGTTCAAGCATTCATTCAGAAGACAGAAAGCATTGCCACCACATGTTACTAATTAGAATTTTTTTTTTCTTATTAAAACTCGAATTTTATTGCCTCTTATTCAAAAGATCTGCTATTTTATTCATGTTTGCTGATGATGAGAAAAATAGACTATAACTTATTTCGAGATAAAATCAAAATAGACACTAATTACTATTATATGACTCCTAAGGTAAACTCCTATAACGACAACTATCACAGAGTTAAAGCAAAAATTGAAATTTAACAACCTTTGTTCTGGGAAGTGGATGTTCCTCGGATCTGTGGGGTGCTTGGTCCTTCAAGAGATAACTTTTGGCGCTTTAATTCCCTCAAGTCACGCCCTTGCTCTTCCTGTTCTTTAATCAAATAGCAAAGAATTTGACTTTGTTCCTTCTGTTCCTTTATTATTTGTTCCATAACTTCTTGCATCTTGGTAACTGATGTTTCAAGATACTCCCAATATTCAGATTGAGGGATTTCTGGGAGAAATTTCTGTGTTTTCTTCTTGATGGGGTCATCCTGTGCTTGTTGTTTTTCCATTGATGCTTTGGTGATTGGTTTCTCAATTGAGATATACTCAGTTATTCCCATCCTTACCCCAGCGTCCTTGCAGAGCAGAGAAATCAAGCTTGGGTAAGCCAACCTGGCCTCTTTAGAATTTTTATTAGCAATTTTGTAGAATTCAGTTGAAATCAGTTGATGAACTTCCACTTATTTTCCCATCATGATGCAATGGATCATCACCGCTCTTTTAACAGTGACTTCAGAACGGCTGCTAGTGGGTAGCAGAGAATGCCCAATGAAGTCCAGCCAGCCTCTGGCCACTGGTTTGAGATCTTCTCTTTTGAGTTGATTAGGAACACCCTTCGTGCTGGTGGTCCACCTGGCTCCAGGGATGCATATGTCCTCTAGAATCTTATCCAGGCTCTTGTTTGTTCGCATCATTCTCCTATTGAAGGAGTCTGGATCATCTTTTAGCTGAGGTAGCTTTAAGATCTCTCTGATCTTGTCAGAGGGTATGAATAATCTTTTCTCTGACCATGGTTCGATAGTCATAGATATCAGATCCAGATAGTCTTTGCCTATCTGTATGCCACATATTAGTGTAGAACTCCTGGACCATATTCCTTCCCACTTTCGTTTTAGGATTGGCTAGGATCTCCCAGTTCCTGATTCGAATTTGCTCCTGGATCTCCGGATATTCGTCTTCTTTCAGATCAAATCTAACTTCCGGGATCACTGATCTTAGACCCATTATTTTGTAATAATGGTCTGAATGTTCTTTAGATAAGAACTTCTCTTGATTCCAAAGTGGTTTTGGAACGCCCTCTTTCTTGCCTCTTGAAGTGGGTTGTTTTCCCTTAGGAGCCATGATCTTAGTGATCACGGATAAACACACCAAACTTAGAGGTTTGCTTGTCCTCAAGCAAAAGAACAGAAAGGAGAGGGATAGAAGGAGAGCTAGGTGCAATTGTTGATGGAAGGGGAGGGAGGCCGAACCCATATTTAAAGGGAGGGGGGTGGGTTCGAAAATTTTGAAAAGATATGATAAAAAAAGATTGATTTGGAAAAGATAAAATAGAAGATATGATAAGAGAGGATATAGTTTAAAATTGAAAAGATATGAAAAATTTTTGAAAAAAATAAATCTATATTTTGAAAAAGATAATGTGGAGATTTGAAAAAGATATTAGTTGAAAAGATAGATTTGTTTTGAAAATTTGAAAAAGAGTTGAATTGAATTGAAAAAGAGGGTTTGTGCTTATGGATTAAGATACATTTGATATTTTTAAGGTAGGGTTTTTAGAAATTAGGGATTTTAAAAATCAGGGTTCTTAACATGTTTATGCAAGAAATCATGAATTGAAGCATGAAAATTAAGGTTAAAATAAAAAATTTGGAGAAAAAATGAATTTACCTCCTCCCCACCATCCTAGCGTTTGAACGCCCAAATGCTGCATGTTTTGGGCGTTCAACACCCAAATGCTGCCTTTCCTGGGCGTTCAACGCCCAGCTGCTGCTTCTTTCTGGCGTTGAACGCCAGGAAGTCCTTTGTTACTGGGCGTTTTTCTGAACGCCCAGAATGCTGTAAATCTGGCATTAAACGCCCAGAAAGAGCTTCTTTCTGGCATTTAACGCCCAGATGGCTATCCTCACTGGCGTTCAACGCCCAAAACAGACTTTTACTGGCGTTTTCTTGCCAGTGAGCTCGTTTTCTCTGTTTTGTGTATTCTAGATGACAGCTTCCTGTCATGCCATTTTTTTTATTTTTCTTTATAAAGCTTGGCATTTTCGAAGGCAGTGAATCTGAATTCCTCTAGCTCATTTAGCTGGAGCAATCTTTTTTCTCCAACTAATCTGGCATCAAAGTTCAGGAATCTGGTTGCCCAGTAGGCTTTATGTTCCAGTTCTACAGGCAGGTGACATGCCTTACCATAGACCAGTTGGTATGGAGAGGTCCCTATAGGAGTCTTGAATGCTGTTCTGTATGCCCACAGAGCATCATCCAAGCTTCTTGCCCAATCCTTTCTACGGGTACTTA
>NC_029793.2:53744376-53761389 GCF_000816755.2 Arachis ipaensis | reverse complement strand
TATAAGTACTTTGCATCAGTGATTAATTTTTTCTTTTGTTGCCTGTTGTACTCTTTGGGTATAAACCTTGCAGCTTTATAGTTTGCAATATCGACAAACCATGGTGTTTCCTGAATGGCAAATAAATGCTCATCCGGGAAAGTCTCAGAGATCTCAAGAGAGGGGAGGGACGTCCCTTCTACTGGCTCTATCCGGGACAGATGATTAGCCACTTAGTTCTCTGTCCCTTTTCTGTCTCTTATTTCTATATCAAACTCTTGCAGAAGCAACACCCATCTGATGAGCCTGGGTTTTGAATCCTGCTTTGTGAGTAGATATTTAAGAGTAGCATGGTCAGTATACACAATCACTTTTGATCCTACTAAGTATGATCTGAACTTGTCAATGGCATAAACCACTGCAAGTAATTCTTTTTCTGTGGTTGTGTAATTTTTCTGGGCATCATTTAAAATGCGACTAGCATAATAAATGACGTGCAGAAGCTTGTCATGCCTCTGTCCCAATACTGCACCAATGGTGTGATCACTAGCATCACACATTAGCTCAAATGGTAATGTCCAGTCTGGTGCAGAAATAACTGGTGCTGTGACCAACTTAGCTTTCAGCGTTTCAAACGCCTGCAGACACTCTGTGTCAAACACAAATGGCGTGTCAGCAGCTAGCAGATTACTTAGAGGTTTTACGATTTTTGAAAAATCCTTTATAAACCTCCTATAGAATCCTGCATGCCCCAGAAAGCTTTTGATTGCCTTAACATTGGCAGGTGGTGGTAATTTTTCAATTACCTCTATTTTTGCTTGATCCACCTCTATTCCCTTGTTTGAGATTTTATGCCCAAGGACAATCCCTTCAGTCACCATGAAGTGACATTTTTCCCAGTTTAAAACTAGGTTGGTCTCCTGGCATCTTTTTAGAACAAGTTTCAGGTGATCAAGACAGGAGCTGAATGAGTCTCCGTATACTGAGAAGTCATCCATGAAGACTTCCAGAAATTTTTCCACCATATCAGAGAAAATAGAGAGCATGCATCTCTGGAAGGTTGCAGGCGCATTACACAGCCCAAATGGCATCCTTCTATAAGCAAACACTCCAGATGGACATGTGAATGTTGTTTTCTCTTGATCCTGGGGATCTACTACAATCTGGTTATAGCCTGAGTAGCCATCCAGAAAGCAGTAATAATCATGACCTGCCAGTCTTTCTAGCATCAGGTCTATGAATGGTAAAGGAAAATGATCCTTTCTGGTGGCTGTATTGAGCCTTCTCTAGTTAATACACATGCGCCACCCTGTAACTGTTCTTGTAGGAACCAGTTCATTTTTTTCATTATGGATCACAGTCATGCCTCCCTTTTTTGGGACGACTTGGACAGGACTCACCCAGGGGCTATCAGAAATGGGATAAATAATCCCAGCCTCTAGTAATTTGGTGACCTCTTTCTGCACCACTTCCTTCATGGCTGGATTTAGCCGCCTCTGTGGTTGAACCATTGGTTTAGCATTATCCTCCAGTAAGATTTTGTGCATGCATCTAGCTGGGCTTATGCCCTTAAGGTCACCTATGGACCACCCAAGAGCTGTCTTGTGTGTCCTTAGCACTTGAATAAGTGCTTCCTCTTCCTGTGAATTTAAAGCAGAGCTTATGATCACTGGAAAGGTGTCACCTTCTCCTAAGCGCCAGATTCTTGCTTGTTTCTGGCGTTGAACGCCAGTCCTTGCTTGTTACTGGCGTTGAACGCCAGTCTTGGGCATGGTCTGGGCGTTCAGCGCCAGCCTTCCACCAGATTGCTGGCGTTTTAATGCCAGAATTACTTTTCCCTAGGCTCTTACTCTCCTCAGGTGAATTTTGGGTGGTTTGCTCATTCCTTAGCTCTTTGCTGCCTTGAGGTGGGGTATTTAATGTTTTTCCGCTTCTTAATTGAACTGCTTGGCATTCTTCTGTTATTTGTCTTGACAGCTGCTGCTTTGTTTGCTTCAATTGTTCTTCCATATTTATATTAGCCATCTTTGTCTCTTGTAGTTTATCCTTGAATTCGGCTAACTGCTTTGTTAGAAAGTCCAATTGCTGATTGAATTCAGCAGCTTGTTTTACAGGGCTGAGTTCAGCAGTTACTGTTTTAACCTCTTCTTTCATGGAAGGGTCACTGCTTAGGTACAGATGCTGATTCCTGGCAACTGTATCAAAGAAAAGATATTTTTGAATTTAAAGAGGAGAGAGAAAAACAATAAAATAGCACA
Organism: Arachis ipaensis; assembly: GCF_000816755.2. Taxonomy (NCBI): domain Eukaryota; kingdom Viridiplantae; phylum Streptophyta; class Magnoliopsida; order Fabales; family Fabaceae; genus Arachis; species Arachis ipaensis. Next base: position 53,759,152 of record NC_029793.2, on the reverse strand, counting down.
AGATTTAAAATTTTTAGATCTAATACTCCTTGTTTTCAAAAATTTTGGAGGGAAAACACCAAGGAACACCAAACTTAAAATTTTAAGATCAAGAAACAAGGAAAACTCAAGAACACTTTGAAGACTCACAAGAACACAAGAACATGAAGAAAGAACACCAAACTTAAAATTTTTAGAAAACCAAACTAAAATTTTCGAAAACAAAGAAAAATCAACAAGAAAACACCAAACTTAGAGTTTGGCACAGGATTTATTCAAAGAAAAATTATTTTTTTGAAAAAGATTTTAAAAATAGGATAGCCAATTACCAAGAACATAAGCACCACGCTCTAACTAATTGAGCTATAAATTTAAAGTGTTTTAACAATGTATAAATAATAAGAGACTCTAAACCAAAAAGAAAATTTTTTTTTCTAATCTAAGCAACAAAATAAGCCGTCAGTTGTCCAAATTCAAACAATCCCCGGCAACGGCGCCAAAAACTTGGTGCACGAAAATTACTTCACAATGTAATTTCGCACAACTAACCAGCAAGTGCACTGGGTCGTCCAAGTAATACCTTACGTGAGTAAGGGTCGAATCCCACGGAGATTGTTGGTTTGAAGAAATCTATGGTTATCTTGTAAATCTTAGTCAGAAAGTCAATTATGTTTATCAGTTCAAATTGTAGAAAATAAAGGAGTGCGAATTAAATACTTGTTGTGCAGTAATGGAGAATATGTTGGAGTTTTGGAGATGCTTCGTCCTTTGAATCTCTGCTTTCTCCCTATCTTCTTCTTCACGCACGCACGTCCCTCCTATGGCAAGCTGTATGTTGGAGGATCACCGTTGTCAATGGCTACCATCCTTCCTTTCAGTGAAAATGGTCCAGGTGCGCTGTCACCGCACGGCTAATCATCTGTAGGTTCTCGATCATACCGGAATAGGATTTGCTATCCTTTTGCGTCTGTCACTACGTCCAGCACTCGCGAGTTTGAAGCTCGTCACAGTCATCCAATCCCAGAATCCTACTAGGAATACCACAGACAAGGTTTAGACTTTCCGGATTCTCAAAGATGCTGCCAATGGATTCTAGCTTATACCATGGGGCTGAGACTTAAGCTTCTCACGTGCCTGGGCTGTTTTGGGCATTCAACGCTAGGTTGTAACCTGTTTCTGGCGTTGAACTCCACTTTGTAACTTGTTTCTGGCGCTGGACGCCAGACAACAGCATGGAACTGGCGTTGAACGCCTGTTTACATCACCTATCCTTGAGCAAAGTATGAACTATTATATATTGCTGGAAAGCCCTGGATGTCTACTTTCCAAAGCAATTGGAAGCGCACCATTTGGACTCCTGTAGCTCCAGAAATTCTATTTTGAGTGCAGAGAGGTCAGAATCCAACAGCATCAGCAGTCCTTTTTCAGCCTGAATCAGATTTTTGCTCAGCTCCCTCAATTTCAGCCAGAAAATACCTGAAATTACAGAAAAACACACAAACTCATAGTAAAATCCAGAAGTATGAATTTTTCCTAGAAACTAATGAGAATAAACTAAAAACCAACTAAAACATACTAAAATCTATATGAAATTAACCCCAAAAAGCGTATAAAATATCCGCTCATCAGGAAACCAAATTAATTAACAACCCTCACACAATGTGGAATGGACATCCACCACTCAAGTTCACCCAAACACCGAAATTCCCAACCAAGAGTGTGAGAAACTAAGCAAAAACCCAACCAAACATTTTGTCAAATACTTGGTGGGCATGTAAAGAAAGCATGATAAAATGACAAAAAATAATAAATGCTACATCTACCAAGCAAGGAAAATAAAGATAGCAACTCAATGAAGCAATAAATGACATAAAACATAAAATTGCATTAAACGTAAATTAAAGTAATAAGAGTGTGCATAAACATAAAGGACAAATAAAATGAGAAATTAACAAGATAAACAAGGAAATTAAGACAATAAAATAAATAAAGGTAGAAGAAACTAAATGAAAACAAGAATTAAAAAGAGAAATTACATAGAAATTAAACTAAAAACCCTAGGTTCTAGAGAGAAGGGGGAGCTTCTCTCTCTAGAAAATGAACTACATTATGCTAAACTAAACTCTAATTGCTCCCCCCATCACATGGAGTGAGGCCTTGCCTAATATGGGAAGAATCAGCTTCAGAAAGTCCCAAAATTGGGCCCTGGAGGTCCAGAAATCGCCCCCAGCGATTTGCATTAATGAGGTCACGCGCTGGGACGTGTGTGGACGCACAGGTGTGTGCGTCCGCACACATGCTGATTTTTCGCTTGTGCGTACGCACAGGTTGTCGTGTGTACACACACATGATTTTGTGGATTTTGTGCGTACGCACAGGTGGTTGTGCACACGCACACTCCAATGTGTGCTTCTCCTTTGTTTTCTTCATGCTTTCTCCCTTTGTACATGCTTCCTTCCACTTTTGCCTTGCCATACTTGCCTTTAGGACCTAAAATCACTCATCAAACATCTCATTGGCATTGAGTGGCATAAAAGTGGGATTAAAATAACTAATTTAAGCACAAAAATGCATGTTTTCACATTTAGGTTCAATTTAGGGATGAAACATAAAATTATGCTATTCTAGTGAATAAATGTGAGTTTATATGATGAAATCCATCCAATTCAAGCTAAAACATATCATCAAATATGGACTCATCAGTACCAACCCACAAATCCACCAATTTGTGAGATATCACTCAATTTGGATTTCTTCCAACACGAGAATAAAACAAGACGGTCACTTGAACAGGATAAAAAATGTTTAAAAACTGTGATTAATCACATGGGGAGAAAGTCTTCAATAATTAATTCACAATAAACTAAAAACATGAAAAAAATCATTATAGTTTACAGATTTAAAAAAAAAATCTATTTATTAGTGAGGATTGAAATACAACTTTGCATGATGTAATATAAAACTAATAAAATCAGGATAACTTGCTATTTTGGCAAAGTTTTAAAGAGCATTCATGATACCTTCATTCACCTTTAATAAGCATTTTAAAATGGTCTAAGCAGAATAATTTGTTGAGTGAAAGTTTAAAGGAGCTATTAACTATAAAGAAACTACTTTCATCTAAAATAAATAAAATTTGAACAGAACAAAATATGCATGAGAATTATCTCAAAGCAATACTTGCTAATTCACTAAAAATAAACATCAATTAGGACCTGCGACATAGTCCTTTATTGTGTATAACACTAGGATGAAACAAAACCACAGGGATATCAATTACCACACACAGCACAATACATGACTTAAGAGATGCATTCATAACCTGTACAACTGAATTAGCATTTGTTGCTATATAAAACCATATCATCAAACTTAAAGGAGAAATGAACAACTCAATAAATAAACCATGAAGACTAAACTGTAATAGAAAAAAAATTCTTGAATTTGCTCACTGACCTCCCAGGTGTCCCTAACAGAAAGACTTGTTCCTAAGAAGTCATTAAGAAGTTTAATGCATTCAAGTTTGCAGTTACATCCTGGGCATAGCCAAATATCATGGCCCGGCGGAACTGTAACCAAAAAGGATATATTTAAATGATCGATAACTAAAAAGCACAAATTAACACAATACTAAAAATAAAAATAAAACAAATAAAAGAGAGTAAAAAGTTAGTATATTACTGTCTTTAGTTAACAATGGAGGACTTAAACAGCATTAGTGAAATCCACGGTCACAAGCACCATCACAGAGAATTATATCATTATCAGTGGTCAGCTCTTTGGACCCGCATTTTGCACAGAAAATCTGCCACAGAACATTTAAAGTTAGTGAATAATTCCAAAGAACCATGAATAAAAGGATAGATCTTCTAAGATTGACATGTTAAGAATAAACCTACATCGTCACTTCGTATTGCTCCTTCGGAATCAAACAAAGACTCTGGAAGCCTTCCTTTAGCACAAAATAAACCCAAATTCCAAAATAGATCCCTAATTTTCAATTTTCTCCTAAGAATTTCAGACTTAGCTCGTTGAACCTCCTTCTCAGGCTTTAATTTTTCAATGCTGCAAAATTACAATGCAGTCAAACAGCCATACAAGTCTTCAATTTTAAACCAAGTTGCTACTTCTAGGCCGAGTTCAGGTTAAACCAAAGCATCTCATAAGCAACCAGTATTATATCAGTTCCACCAACAATTTAGATATCCCCCCATCTCATAAGTATTAACTCGTGCTTACTCACGTTTTCCTTTTTTTTTTTTTGGAAGAAAAAATAGCAAACTTTTATCACCTTAAGTTAGTTGAAAGTATTGTGAACAAATTAAACAAAATCATGAATAAATGAGGAAGCTTGACATACTTGCAGAAGTTCTTTCTCTCTAGAAGCTTTCCATTGCCAAAACTGTTCTGATTCTTGTTTCTAGAGTTCACATTAACAAAAGCAAAATAAACAACAAGCACAAGAAGAATTGATTATGCTAAACTAGGTTTCAGAAATATTGATACGATTGTTATTAACAAATGTAAATTCAGAATTTTATGATGAAAATAGTAGATACAAAACTGAAAAAATAAAGATAATAGTCAAAGAGAGACAGAGAGAAACTTACTAGAAGCTGCGATGGCGACGGGCTCATAGCAACAGCGACTGGCAAAAATGTTGCAATGACGAATCTGTGGAAGAAGAAGAACTTACATGCAGATTCACAAATCACAATGTGACAGAGTGATAGAGAGAGAGAGCGTGAGAGATAGAGGAACTTACATGAAGAGAATGGCACAGTGGCGGGCTAAGGAGAAGAATCACAATGCCACAAAGTGATAAAGAGAGAGAGAGAGAGAGAGAGGGGGGGGCTTACATGAAGAGGATGGCGCGGCGGAGGGCTCGAAGAAAAAGAAGAAGAAGAAGCTCTGCTCTCCGATGGCTCTCTGCCTCTCTCCGTGACCGTGATTCCGTCTTTGGCCTCTACTCTCGGGTATTGGGGAAGAAGAAGCAGCTTCATTGAGATTTTGGAGTTAATTATTGTATGTTTTGAATCTAGTTTGGGATTAATTTTGGGGAAATTGTGTGATACGGTGGATACGGGAAGGAAAAGCGGGGAAGATTTTTTGTTGATAAAAATCGACGGTGGTTTTGTTGATTTTAATTAAAATAAAATCAACATTTTAGTCATCTATTTTATATAATAAATTTACACCATCCATCCAGTTTTAGAAAGAAATCTCAATCGTCTAAATTTATCGACACTAAAAGCTGTCGATATTATAATTATTAAAATAGACAATCGGTTCGTCGATTTTAAAGCAAAAAAAATTTCACCCACCATTTCGTCGATATTGTGACGACAAAATTAAAGTGCTAGAAGGTTGCTAAAATAATAGACAACATGGTCGTCGATTTTAATATTTTACTTCTAATAATTTCTTTTTTCATTTTATCGACGACAAGCCGTCAAAAATTCTCGACGAAAAATCTGGCCGTCGATTTTTAGCGTCGATAATTACACTATTTCTTGTAGTGGTGGTATTGTAGAAATAGAAAACACACATAAAATTAATGATGAGATTAAGTGTAACTTTTTAACACATACACTATTGTTAATGGATCTAAAGATCGTATATATTCATATGGTAATAAAATAATAATGAATGAGGCACATAATTATGTTGAAAATACTTTTAAATAACAAGAATGGGTTATTGGAAGTTTGAGTAATTGTTTCAATAGACTATGTTTCTGGTGCAACAATATCTTTTTGTTTATTTCACAGCTGAAAGACCATTGCATTTACAATATATATTATCAAATTAACTTTTTTGATCTTACTGGAAATGAAACCATTCTTCTAAGCTTAAACTTTAAACTTTTCTTCAATATTCGACTACATGTCTTCCTGATAAGTACTTTGTAGAAATTGATGTCAAAATCAACTTAGAAGTGAATTGTCAAAATCTAATAATGTTTGTTTTAGCTTTTTAAGCATAGTTTTAAGCAATTTGGATATAATATGTGTTTTTTTGTTAAATCATGTTGTAATGGGCTCGCGTTAGATATTATATTTCATTACAGATGGAAGTCACTCTAAGTTAGGGGGCTAGTGATTTCGAAGGGACTAAAAGTAATGTGAATAAGGAATTGAATTACCGGGATTTTACCGATGACAATGTGGCCAATGAGAAATGAGGTGAGTTCGAAGACGTCGTCGGACTGAGTGTTGATGATATATTGAAGAAACGGTGGGACAGCATTGAAAATGCGTATGAGTTTTGTAACATTTTTACTACCAGAATGTTACGCTTTTGGCTGCGCCATTCTGATAGTGACGAGTATTACGACGACTTCTATATATTCAAAATATAGTATATAAAATTATTATTATTATTATTATTATTAATCACTANNNCGGAATCTTACATCGTACCCACTTATAAAAATTTTCGTTCTCGAAAATTAACATAATACACAAAATAAACATAGTTTCAACACTTTTCTTTTAAAATACCTTATGGAAAAAGCAGGAAGTCTCAGCTCATATGTATACATATATAGTTTCAAATATTTGGATTTCCATATGACATAAAGATATAAGGGTAAATATGTGATGTGACACAGAGGCTACAAGGTAAGTTTGATGTAAAAGATGACATGGCTCAAACATGAGATGGTAAGGTAAGGCGGCGAATGGTTATAAAATAAGTTGGGGTTAAAACGAAACATCTGCACATTGATCTCGTACCAACTTTAGAGCTTCAACTTCCCAAACTTCAACTTCTAACGTTTTCCAAGCCCCCCCACGATATGCGTTACCTATTAGTTCTATTTCACCTACGATAATCCGATAGTGCTCTCATATACATAAATCATTAGAGTTAAGCCGGCAAAACTTAATACCATGAAGTATGCAATGATAGACTAACAGTATTAATCAATAGACAGTCATGTGCATAAGGTTCTAACTCTTGTCAATAGGACAAGGCCTACTACATGACAGATACTCAGAGTATGCAACTGAAGCATAGTCAGTCCATTCCTCAAGCTCTACAGGAAAGACTGCTCTGATACCATAATGTAACATCCTTACTACCAAAATGTCACGCTTTCGGCTATGCCACTCCGACAGTGAGGAGTATTACGACGACTTCTATATACTTAAAATATAGTATATAAAATTCTCATTATCATCATCATCATCATCATCATCATCATCATCATCATCATCATCATCATCATCATCATCATCATCATCATCATCATCATCATCATTATTTTCAATCACTAAAGCTTTAAATGAATAATAAGAAATTACTCAATTAATATAAAATCTTTGAAAAAATATTTTTGAATAAATAAAATAAATCATTAAATATTTTATTATCTAATTTCCGAAACTTTGAGGTCTTACAAGTTTTACAGGAAATATGGAAAATATCATGGATTTTGGGTGTGGAAGGGTGACTCGGCAAAAAACTGTTATGAGAATTCGGTTAGATATAGGTTTTTCGTAACAGGAAAGAATTGAGGGACCGTAAACACTGCAATGGAGTTTATAGAATGATGGTACACAAATCGGAGACGATAACAAACTGCAAGGCAATATTATCAATATCTTTTGAAAAAAAATGAAGAGGCTTAGAAGGTGAGGATATTAGTTGTAGAACACAATAACGACTTGACACCTGCAAGAATGGTGCACATGATTGCCAATCATTGTGGTTAACTAAACCAGAAAAGCCTTAAATCAATGGGATGCATGCGCATGGCATTGCGACATCTAAGATTGCAGGCTACATGGCTGGTACGGTCAGTCATTATTCGTTGTTGAGGTTTTTGAAGAAGGATGTCTACAACTATGCTTACAAAACCTGGCATGCGAAGATAGCAAATGGTAATGCAAATGCAGCAATAGTGTATCTATAGGGAAATATTGAGTCAAACCCAATGACTATTGGAAAATACAATGCGACGAGTGATGATAGTCTAGCAAACTTTATATGGGCAGATGGAGCTAGCAGAGTTGATTACTAACACTTTGGTGATGCTTTGGCATTTGATTCTGCCTATAGAAAAAATAAATACAAAAGGCCAGTTGTGATTTTTTTTGGATCAGACAATCATAAGTAGATGATGATATTGGGGTTTGGGTTATTGCTTGACGAAAGTGTTTCATCATATCAGTGGATGCTAGAGAATCTATTAAAGGTCGTATGCAATAAGAAGCCATTTGTCATTATGACTGATGGTGACAAAGCTATGATTAACGTAGTATCTAAAGTCCACCCTGATGCAACACATCGTTTGTGTATGTGGCATGTAGAGAAAAATATGACATCAAATGTGAAGGATGAGGGCTTGCGTGGGTGAACGGGCGGAAAATTGTCAATTAATAATTTATAATAAGAACAGTGTAGCAAGTATAGTTCTTAACTGACAAAAATTCTGCTTATCAATTTAAAAAGGGTTGTCATAAAATTAGAATAAAAATAATGGGAGTAGAAATCCCAGGTCGTTTCCCAACGAGTTGACAAAAGGGTGTTATCTTATTAGTCAGGGGTTTTCCGAGAAATTTTAAGAGTTGGAGAACAGAAAAATAAATGATTGTAAATTAAAGCAATGAAAATTAAAAGAGATTTTATATAATCAGAATAAAAAGCCTAGACCGGGGGAAGATTAATTGGAAGTTCTATCCTTGTTGGATTTTTCCAAGTGTAATAGCAAGAGGTTGTTGTTTTTACTTAGTTAACCTTTACTAAATAAAGGAAAGTCAAGTGATTGAGCTAACTCTTATTCGCAAGTCCTAATCCTCTCCTATGGAAGGATTAGAGTTAGTAAATAAAGAATTAGCCAAAAACTTCCAATTGAGATTGACACTTGAGTATTCCAACTCAAGGGTCTCCTCTTAATCAACACCCAAGTCAAGTTGGGAGTCTACTCCATTGACATTAATACAACCTTCACAGACATATAAGAAGAAGGCTTGATAAATTAAATAAAATAGGAGCTGAAAATTAATTAAAGGTAAAAGTAATTCTTTGCATTAATAAATCCCAAAATCATAAACATACGAATCTGAACAGGGTTAATGGGCGATTAAAAGATTAAAGGAATAAGGAAACAAACTAGAATAATAGAAACTTCAACGGAGGTAGTGACTCTTCTCAATATCCAAAGAAAAAGCATCAAAAGCATAAAAACTAGAATCTAAGAATATGAAGAACCCTAGAGGAAGTCGTGATTTTCTCTAAGATTCAAAACTAAAAACTAAAACTATGTGAATGAGAATGTGTGTTTAGTCTCTACTTGTCCCCTGGCTCTAGTCTGTGTTTCTGGGCTGAGACTGGGTCTAAACTCAGCCCAAAATCGCCCCAAGCATTTTCTGCAATTTATGCAGGTACCGCATGTCACACATACGCAACAGTCATGCGTACACGTCGCTAGTCATCTTCGCGTCTCACGCGCACGCGTCAGGCACGCGCATGCGTCGCCGTGCAAACTCCAATTCACGCGCACGTGTGAACCATGCATGCACGTCGCTTCTTGCTGGTTATCTCCTTTATTTCTTGTGGTCTTTCCATTTTTGCAGGCTTTCTCTCCATCCCTTAAGCCATTCCTTCCCTATAAAGCCTGAAAACACTTAACACACAGATCACGGCATCGAATGGTATAAAGGGGAATTAAAAACATACAATTTAAAGGCTCTGGAAGCAAGTTTTCAACCATAGAACCAAATTAGGAAGGAATTGTAAAATCATGTAAATTGTATGAATAAGTGTGCAAGGACTTGATAAAAACTATTCAATTGAGCACAAAATAAACCATAAAATAATGGTTTATCAATCTCCCCACACTTAAACATTAGCATGTCCTCATGCTAAGCTCAAGGAGATAAAAGGAATGAATGAAAGAAAGTAAGACTCATGAGATGCAACCTATGAATGACAACTATATGCTAAGATGATTCTGTCTACTTGGTTAAAAAGTAAATAAGTTCTCCAAGACAAACATAAATCAGATTCCACTGATTCAAATCACACAATAAAAAGCAAGTAAACTTGTAAGAAGATAGCTTATGAAAGCAGGGGACATAGAATCAAGCATTGAACCCTCACTGGTAGTGTATACGCACTCTAATCTCTCAAGTGTCTAGGGTTGATCACTCTACTCTTCTCTAGTCATGCTTTCTAAAACTTTGTTCTTCATCTAACCAATCAACAAATATTTAGTATACCAATGCAAACATCATGAGGTCTTTTCAAGGTTGTAATGGGGCTAAGGTAAGGGTGAGGATATATGTATGGCCAAGTGAGCTATAATATGAATCTTTGACTAACCTAAGCTCTCACCTATGTAACTCTAAATTCATGCCTAGCTACCCATAATTCCCACTTTTGTATCACATACTCATGTACCAAATATTTCTTTAGTTTCACCACATGTGCATTGATCTTTTATTAAACTTAGCATTGGGGTAATTTTGTCCCCTTATTTATCTATTTACTTAATTATTTGAATATTTTTGGTTTGGGGTTTTTTTTAAAGGTAAAAGTAACATAATATATCGATGCACATGGTATTTTACTTTTTCTAGTCTCACATGAGTAGGTACCCAAATTCCCAATATTTTGTCAATAGAACACTGTACACTTTCATCAACCCAAGTTCCCACAGTTTCCTACACTTAATTGATACACAATCTCTAACTTAAGCCAACCAAAGATTTAGTTGATGTAATTAATTGTTTTTCCGTTTAAGGCTAGTGATGTGGTAAAATATAGAACAAATGTGGATTAAAAGGCTCAAGGTGGCTAACAAAGGTGATTGAAAGGGTAGGCTATTTGGGATAAGTGAGCTAATAACAAATGATGGCCTCAATCATATGTATGCATGCAAATACACTAAACAATGGACATATAGAATGGAACAAAATATATATTGCAATCATAGAGAAGAGAAAACACAAGAATAAAATATTATGGTACAAATAGTGTAACCATGTAATTAAGCTCAAATCTCACAGGTTGTGTGTTCTTAGTTATAATTCATGTTCCAATTTACAGTCTTCAAACAAGTTTAACACAAATTTTCAATTTAAATTAGTGAAATGCTATAAAAAGGGTCTTGAAAGGAAACTCATTACTTTAACCAAGCAAAACATACATGAAAACAATTATTATCATGCAATCTATCCTATCTAACAAAAGAAAAAGTCAAATATTGGTGTTAAGAGAGAGAAGTTACCTCCGGAAGTCAGGGACTGACCTCTCCATACTTAAGGCTTGGCACGGTCCTCCATGCCATCAGTAAGGAGCAAGGTAGGGCTGGAAGCATCGCCTCCGCTGTCTGGTTCGCCATGGCTCCCTGTGCTACTGGATGAAGGGGAGTCCGGGGTGTCCTTTGGTTCTGGAGGTGGGTGTGTACCAACTATGAGGTCCTCAGGTAGTTGTATCGGCGCTTGTTACGGTGCTCCATTTGCTCCATCTGCCGGTCTTGCCAGTCGAATCTCTCAAGGATCTGAAGGAACATCTGATGGATGGATGGTGCTTGTGGTGTGGATGATGATGGAGTGGAAGGAGGAGGAGTATCAAAAGGTGGACCTGCAGGCCGGCTTGCAGAGGGAACCGGTGGCCTAATGTACTTCCCATTCGGGACATACTGGTCGGCTCTAGGGATCATGACCTTCGAGTCTCCCGCCCGATAGGACACACCTGCTGCAGAGACTAAATCTGAGACCAAGGTGGGGAAAGGCAGATTACCCGCTATCTGTACGTATCCCATGGCTTGCCGGATGTGTCGGGGCAGGTTGAGGGGTTGTTCTGTCAAGACGCACCAGATGAGGACAGCCATGTCTGCTGTGAAAGTCGACTCGTGAGTGCTCGAAAAGACATAGTGGGACATAATTTGTGCCCACACGCGAGCCTCTAGGGTGAGTGACTTGGCTGAGATGCTCTTGGGTTTTGATCGATGCTGCCCGTAGATCCACGTGCTGTCAGGTTGGGCTATAACTCCAAGTACGCTATCCCAGTCCAACTGATACATCTGGCGCTTACGAGATGCCTCTTGATATGCATCCCATCCATCTGGACTAGGTGGAAGGTCCAACATTCTCTGTATTATACTCTCGGAGACAGGGACTTGCTGCTGATGAATGTAGACAGTCTGCAGAGTAGGCAAGTGAAAGTTGGAGTTGAATTCAACGACCCATGATAAGTTGGCCTCTCGCGGTTGCCTCCTCAAAAATCTCCACTGTCTTCTCTCTTTTTGGGGCTCCACAAAATCAACAAAATATGTGGGGACAATGAGCAGATGCTCATTGTTGTAGTTCCTCTCGGCTAGGATGGGGAACATTTGTTCACAATAACGGTTAGCAAACCGTGTGGAGTCACGGGCAGGAAAAGCTTTCTCTGATTCATCAACCTTAATGATCCTTTTCACCTGCTTTGTTGGCGGCTTTACACTGGTAGATGGTAGTGTCTTTGCCAGTGTTCTCTTGGTTCCTCTCCTTGCTGGTGTCTTGTCAGTGGCCTTCTCTTTTCCTTTCTTGGTACCCATGCCTAAGTAAGAAAGAAAGAGGAAGAAGGTGAAAGATATATATAACTAAAATTGGAGGGAAGAAAATACCAAGTGATAATGAATGCCAAAGAAAATATCATAGCTTAAATACAAAGTAGCTACAACATGTAGGTAAGACATCAATTCAAAGCAAGAAGGCAATTCATAATTAAATAGATGCAAGAGGTAAAAGCATGCAAGTAGAGGCATGAGAAGCATAACTCAAGCATCAATAATTAAATATACCAAATTAAAGAGCACTTTAGATGATGACAATTGTGAATGATAATCCCAAATATATGTGGAGTGCAAGTGTTGTGAAAAATAGGCATTCAAGTAAAAGGGTAAAACAAAATAGAGTTCAAGATGCCATAGGCTTTTTCACAAACACTTGGTGAGCAAGTTAAAGTAGAAATCGAAAATAATATAATCCAAATGTATATGAGAGCTAAATTAAAATATCAATTGTCAAATTACTCCTCATAATATCCACAAGCTTTAGTATAGTAAGGTAATACCCAAATAAAATTCCAATACCAATATAAGAATGCAAGAAAAAGAAAAGAAATAGAAACCATGGATAATGAAACTAAAAGAAAAAGAAAGAAGAAAGAAACACAAATGAATGTAATAATGAAAGAGTAAAAGGGGAAAAAGAAAATAAACCTGATGAAGAAGATGAAGAAGGAAAGAAGAAAGTAATAGAGATGAAGAAAGAATAAGGAAGAAAGGATAAGGAAGAAGGAAGAAGAAATAAGTAGGATTGAAAAGAATTAGGATTGGGGGGAGATAATTTGAAATCAGGTGCTGAGGTGGTTTAATTGTGCGTCGCATGCGACGCGTACGCGTGCATTACGCGTACGCGTGTGGGTCACACAGATTGAATCGTACACATGCCCTCGATTGTATGGATCGCAAAGGCATCAACGCGTACGCACAACTCTCTGTTCGCTCTGGGCTTGGGGCAAAAATGACATGCACGCGTCAGGGACGCGTACGCGTGATGGGTCTTGTGCTTCTACCATAGTTCCAGCCCCACACCATCATAACTCTCTGGCCATATACCCATTTACACCGATTTGCAGGGTCACGCGTACGCGTGAGGGACGCGTACGCGTGGACTGGTGAAAGCGCAAACGACGCGCACGCGTGACACATGCATACGTGTGGCCCTGCTTGTGCGCATGGCACGCCACTAGCACCACTCCTACCCAACTCTCTATTCAATTCTTATTTTTCTTGTGTGCTCTTTTTTTTATATGCAAAATGCAAAATGCAGAATGCAGATGAATATGCAGAATTGACGAATGAACACTAATAAAAATAAAATAAAATAAAATAAGACTAAGAATAAAAAGGAACGATGATACCATGGTGGGTTGTCTCCCACCCAGCACTTTGCTTTTACGTCCTTAAGTTGGACGGTCCTCAAGCTCATTCTACTTCTATTGGTGGGTCCTCCAAGAGGAAGACCTCTATCTCTTTATTGTCCTTCATATTCTCACCATGATATAGCTTTAAGCGATGTCCATTGACCTTGATGAATTTGGAACTTGAAGGATGACTCAGGTGAAAGACTCTGTATGGCTCTGCCTTTTCTACCCTGTAGGGGCCTTCCCATCTTGATCTCAGCTAGCCTGGGATGAGCCTTAGCCTTGAGTTGTAGAGGAGAACTAGCTCCTGATGTAGCGGAAAACGATCCGACACAAAACTCACCGGCAAGTGCACCGGGTCGCATCAAGTAATAATAACTCACGGGAGTGAGGTCGATCCCACATGGATTGAAGGATTGAGCAATTTTAGTTTAGTGGTTGATTTAGTCAAGCGAATCAAGGTTTGGTTGAGAGATTTGTGATTTGCGGAATTTAAATTGCAGAGAAAGTAAAGGGAGTGGGTAAATTGCATGAAAGTAAAGAGAACTGAAATTTAAAGTGCTGAATCTTAAAGAACAAGAAATTAAATGGCAGAAACTTAGAACGCAAGAAATGTAAATTGCAGAATCTTAAAAGCAAGAAATGTAAATGGCTTGAATTGTAAAGGGAATTGGGAATTGGATTTGCAGAATTTAAACAAGAAAAAGTAAATTGCAACGAACAGAGAAGTAGAAGATAACTTGGATTGAACCGGATCTAAAAACAGAATTGTAAATGAGCATGAAAAAAGCCTTGCTTGATTGCTCTTGGAGTTTGGAGAAGAACCGAATTGAACCGGGTTTGGAATCATGAAAGCTTGAGTAAAAGTTTGAGTAAA
>NC_029793.2:53744112-53744321 GCF_000816755.2 Arachis ipaensis | reverse complement strand
AAGCAGATCCTAATACAAAGACACCACAGGCATATATTCTAAGGTTCAAGCTATTGGTGTCCAGCTTTGTTTCTTTTTGTTTTTCTTTTGTTCTGCCACTCTTTGGCTATTTTTTTTCTCCCTTTTTTTTTTTGTTTTTCTGTCTTACCAAGGACTTTTATTTGATTGAGATTCATAGACAGTAGGCCACTTTATACTTAGAAGGAGAC
>NC_029793.2:53740241-53743148 GCF_000816755.2 Arachis ipaensis | reverse complement strand
TGCTCATCATGCACTCTTAGCAATAATTCCCCTTTTTCAACATCTATCAATGCTCTGCCCGTAGCCAGGAAAGGCCTCCCCAGGATGATGGGAGTGTTAGGGTCTTCATCCATATCCAGGATGACAAAATCAGCTGGGAGAAAGAATTTTCCCACTTTTACCAACACATTCTCCACAACTCCCAGTGCTTGCTTAATGGATTTGTCAGTCATTTGGAGAACTATTCGTGTGGGCTTCAGCTTAGAAATTTGAAGTTTCCTCATTAGAGACAAAGGCATCAAGTTTATGCTTGCACCAAGGTCACAGAATGACTTTTCAATTGTTATGTCTCCTATGGTGCAAGGTATATAAAAACTCCCAGGATCATCTTTCTTCTCTGGTAACTCTCTTTGGAGGATAGCACTACATTCCTTTGTCATCTCAACAATCTGTCCTTCCTTCAGGGATCTTTTCTTTGTGAGTAATTCTTTCATAAATTTGGCATATAATGGCATTTGTTCAAGTGCTTCTAAGAAAGGAATATTGATGCTGAGAGTCTTGAATATGTCCAGGAACTTTGAGTATTGCTTATCCTCATTCTCTTTTTTGAACCTCTGAGGGTATGGAAGTTTGGGGATATGTGGTTTCACCCCTTCCTTCTTCTCTTGTAGTTGTGTTTCAAGGATGTCCTTATCTCTCTTTGAGCTTTTTGCATTCTTGATTTCTTGATCTTCTTCACTTCTCTCTTCTGTCTCTTTTTGTGGAACTTCTCTGTTGTGTTCTTCTTGATTGATGGCTTCCTTCTCCCTAGTCTTTTCACTTCCCACTATGATTGCTTTGCACTCCTCCCACTTTGTAGCTTTTCCTTTGTCCTTTGGATTGGAGATTGTATCACTTGGGAGAACATTGGTTGGCCGTTCAGCTTGTTTGGCCAATTGTCCCACTTGTCGTTCAAGGCTCTTCATGGTAGCTTCATTTCTCTCTTGCACTTTGACCAAGCTTTGAGTGGACTGAGCAATTGCTTGTATGGCTGCCTCAAGACTTGAAATTCTACTTTCATGATGGTCTATTGGTGGTATGATGAGGGTGGAATGTGGTTGCTGGAAGTTATTTGTAGGGGTAGTGTGGTAGTTTTGGGGGTTAGATGTTGGTGCGGAAATGCTATTTTGATGAGTTTGTGGATTGTGGTGGGGTGGTTGATATGTATTTTGTGGTTTTTTGTATTGATTATTATTAGTGTTTTGCTGGTCGTGGTTTGAGTAAGTTGTGTTTCTTAAGTTGTTTTGGTTTGAGTTTTTCTGCCACGGTTGCTGGCTGTGGGTGTGGTTATCTCCCCATCTGAGATTTGGATGGTTCTTCCAGGATGGATTGTAGGTGTCACCATAAACCTCATTTTGGCCTAAGCCTTGGTTGTGCATATATTGAGGTTGTTCCTGCTGCTGGTTTTCTTGGTTTTCTTCATTTTGTCCCCATGTGGTTAATGGTTGGCTTGTATTCACTGCTGCAACTTGTAAACTATCAATCTTTTTAGCCATCTGCTCAAATTGTTCTTGAATCTGCTGTTGCATTATCTTGTTTTGAGCTAGGAGGGTGTCAACCCCTTCCATTTCTAACATTCCTTTCCTTAGTGATGGTTGGCGTTGTCTCTGATGGTCAAAGAAATATTGGTTGTTAGCCACCATGTCAATGAGGTTCTGAGCTTCTTCAGCTGTCTTCATGAGTTGCATTGAGCCTCCTGCAGAATAGTCAAGTGCCTCTTGAGCTTTCATTGTCAGTCCTAAAGGTGGATAGGTGCTGGTTTGGAACTTCCAAGGGGCCTCCTCCATAAGAATAGTTGTTCTGCACCAAGGTGATGAGTTGAGGCTTCAATTCAAAGTTATTTGCATCGACATTTGGGGTAAGGATGCTACTCCCACAATGCCTTGGATTAGCAAATGTATATGAAGCCAAGACTCTCCTCTGGGGTTGACCATTGTTGTTGGCCATTCTCAGTGGTGGATTTGTTGGATTTGTTGAATGTTCCTCCAATTCATGATATTCTTCATCTGATTCTTCCTCTCCAGCAACATTTTTTTCTCTTACTTCTCTTCTTAGCCTTCGGGGGATTCTTTCGTCAGTTTCATGAAAGGTAGGGATCTCTCTTCTTGTATCTGACATACAAGCAAAACACAAGAATCACACAATACCAGAAAAGCAATAACACTTCAATCCATGGCTGAAGTAAAATATTGGTTAGCTTAGGCAAAAATTCAAACAGTTAGCGTGTTAGTCAAAAGTTAAAGAAACAGAAAAGAAAATGTGCGTGATCTAGATCTCCACTTTACTTAATCATTGTCAATCTAATCAATCCCCGGCAACGGCGCCAAAAACTTGATGTAGCGGAAAACGATTCGACACAAAACTCACCGGCAAGTGCACCGGGTCGCATCAAGTAATAATAACTCACGGGAGTGAGGTCGATCCCACAGGGATTGAAGGATTGAGCAATTTTAGTTTAGTGGTTGATTTAGTCAAGCAAATCAAGGTTTGGTTGAGAGATTTGTGATTTGCAGAATTTAAATTGTAGAGAAAGTAAAGGGAGTGGGTAAATTGCATGAAAGTAAAGAGAACTGAAATTTAAAGTGCTGAATCTTAAAGAATAAGAAATTAAATGGCAGAAACTTAGAACGCAAGAAATGTAAATTACAGAATCTTAAAGAGCAAGAAATGTAAATGGCTTGAATTGTAAAGGGAAATGGGAATTGGATTTGCAGAATTTAAACAAGAAAAAGTAAATTGTAACGAACAGAGAAGTAGAAGATAACTTGGATTGAATCGGATCTAAAAACAGAATTGTAAATGAGCATGAAAAGCATTAAACAGAGGATGTAAAATTGGAATTTAGATCTCAGGACCCAAGAGACTAGATAACCAAGTCTAGATCTCAAT
>NC_029793.2:53709622-53732178 GCF_000816755.2 Arachis ipaensis | reverse complement strand
AGCATAAAACCTCATGAAATAGCATGAATTCATACATGGTTGATTAAATCAAAGGAAGCATGAAAATCTACCCAATTGGCTTGCTTATGGCTCAAGAAAGTGCATAATTCAAATGAAAACAAAAGAAAAAGGCTAGTGAAACTAGGCTAAGATGACTTGTCATCAGCTCCCCAGGTCTAAAATGTCTTCTCTTGATGTGCTTGTCATGCACAGCCTTCACCTTTTCTTTGTATAGTCTGGAGTTTTCATATGCTTCAAGTCGAAGGGTCTCTAGTTTTGCCAGTTGCAGCTTCCTTTCAGCACCAGCCTTCTCAAATCCCATTGCATTAATTCATCTATGGTTGATTAAATCAAAGGAAGCATGAAAATCTACCCAATTGGCTTGCTTATGGCTCAAGAAAGTGCATAATTCAAATGAAAACAAAAGAAAAAGGCTAGTGAAACTAGGCTAAGATGACTTGTCATCAGCTCCCCAGGTCTAAAATGTCTTCTCTTGATGTGCTTGTCATGCACAGCCTTCACCTTTTCTTTGTATAGTCTGGAGTTTTCATATGCTTCAAGTCGAAGGGTCTCTAGTTTTGCCAGTTGCAGCTTCCTTTCAGCACCAGCCTTCTCAAATCCCATGTTTCATTCCCTTACCACCCAGAAAGCCTTGTGTTCCACCCCCACTGGGAGGTGACAAGCTTTGCCATAAACCAGGTGGAATGGACTCATTCCGATGGGTGTCTTGTATGCTGTCCGATAAGCCCAAAGCGCATCTACAAGTCTGGTGCTCCAGTCCTTTCTATGAGGCTTGACTATCTTCTCCAGAATGTACTTTATCTCTCTGTTAGACACATCGGCTTGCCCATTGGTCTGAGGGTGGTAAGTTTTTGCTATCTTGTGAACAATCCCATGCTTCTTCAGTAGACCTGCTAATCTCCTGTTACAAAAGTGAGTGCCTTGATCACTCACGATTGCTCGTAGTGATCCAAAGCGACAGATAATATGACTTTGAACAAAGGAGACAACAACGTTAGCATCATCAGTACGGGTAGGAATTGCTTCCACCCATTTAGAAACATAATCTACAGCTAACAATAAATATAAGAAACCGCTAGAGTTTGGGAATGTACCCATGAAGTCAATGCCCTAAACATCAAAAATTTTACAGAATAGCATAAGCTGTAGGGGCATCTCATCCCTCTTAGATATATTACCAAACCTTTGGCATGGAGAACAAGATTTACAAAAGGCAGTAACATCTTTAAAAAGAGTGGGCCACCAGAATCCACAGTCTAAAATTTTTCTAGCTGTTCTTTGAGGGCCAAAATGTCCTCCACTCTCAGTGGTAGTATAATTAGACTGTCTTAGAAGCATAAGCTATTACAAAAGAGTCCTTACCTTCATGCTGAGCCAGCGTCGCTCCTACTGCATGGTTGGAGGCGTCACACATAATCTCAAAAGGATGGCTCTAGTCGGGTCCTCTCACAATCAGAGCTTGAGTTAATGTGATCTTCATCTTATCAAACGCATTCATGCAGTCCTCACTCAGCTCGAACTCAACATCCTTCTGCAGCAGTCTGGATAAAGACAATGCTACCTTACTGAAGTCCTTGATAAACCTCTGGTAAAAACCTGCATGGCCAAGGAACGAACGGACTTCCCTCACGGAGGAGGAGTAAGGTAAACTAGAAATTACATCTACCTTTGCTGGATCTACAGAAATACCAGTATTAGAAATAACATGTCCTAGAACAATACCTTGTTTTACCATAAAATGACAATTTTCAAAATTTAATACAAGGTTTGAACTGACACACCTGTCTAATACTCTAGCTAAACTATCCAAGCAAAGGTTAAATGAATCACCATAAACGCTAAAGTCATCCATGAAAACTTCCATACAGTCCTCAATAAGATCTGAGAAGACACTCATCATGCATCTTTGGAAAGTAGCCGGTGCATTACACAAGCCAAAAGGCATCTTCTTGTATGCATACGTTCCAAAGGTACATGTAAAAGTAGTCTTCTCCTGATCTTCAGGAGCTATATGAATTTGAAAATAGCCTGTATAACCATCTAAAAAGTAGTAGTGTGATTTACCTGACAAGCGATCAAACATCTGATCGATAAATGGCAGGGGGTAATGATCCTTGCAAGTAGCTTGGTTGAGGTGCTTGTAATCAATGCACACCCTCCAGGAGTTCTGCACTTTAGTTGTCAGGAGCTCTCCATGCTCATTCTTCACTGTTGTGACTCTAGACTTCTTGGGCACCACTTGTACTGGACTGACCCATTCACTATCTGAGATGGGGTAGATGATATCGGCTTCAAGAAGTCTAGTCACTTCCTTCTTGACAACTTCTAAGATGGTGGGATTCAGCCACCTTTGAGGTTGACGGACGGGCCTTGCTCCCTCTTCTAAAAATATTCTGTGCTCACAAACTTGAAGGCTAATGCCTACTATATCCGCCAAGCTCCGCCCAATCGCCTTCTTATGTCTTCTTAGCACACTAAGCAGCTGCTCCTTCTGTTAGAAAGTGTTTCTCTACGTAGATGGCTCCTCGAACAAAACCAAGAGCAGAGCAGGCGTGATAATAGAAAGCAATCAGGGAACCCAAATCGAACTCTCCCTGAAGTTCGAGTTCCCTGCTTCAAACAATCAGGCCGAATATGAGGCATTACTAGCTGGTTTGAAGCTGGCTAAGGAGGTTGGAGCTCAAAAACTTATCATCTTCAGCGACTCACAAGTAGTCACCTCACAAATAGCATGGAGCTACCAAGCCAAGGATCCCACCATGAAAAAGTACTTGAACAAAGTCAGGGAACAGCTCAGACAACTCGGAGAATATGAAGTCCACCACATACCTCGGGAACAGAATGTTCGAGCTGATGCACTCTCAAGAAATACTACAGAACCCGTCAATTTCGGAAGAAGAAAAGGTCTTAGCCATAACAGGTCTGGATCAGGGATGGATGACTCCCATAATCAAATACCTCAAAATAGAAACACTCCCTGCAGATAAGAAGGAGGCGAAGAGGGTAAAATGGGAGGCACAATACTACATGATGAGCGGATAATTTATACGCTTTTGGCATTATTTTTACATAGTTTTTAGTATGATTTAGTTAGTTTTTAATATAATTTTATTAGTTTTTAAATAAAAATTATATTTCTGGACTTTACTATGAGTTTGTGTGTTTTTCTGTGATTTTAGGTAATTTCTGGCTGAAATTGAGGGACTTGAGCAAAAATCTAATTCAAAGGCTGAAAAAGGACTGCAGAAGTTGTTGGATTCTGACCTCCCTGCACTCAAAGTGGATTTTTTGGAGCTACAGAAGTCCAAATGGCACGTTCTCAATTGCGTTGGAACGTGGACATCCAGGGCTTTCCAGCAATATATAATAGTCCATTCTTTACCCAAGTTTAGATGACACAAACTGGAATTCAACGCCAGCTTTCTGCCCTATTCTGGCGTTAAACGCCAGAAACAAGTTGCAAAGCAGAGTTAAACGCCAGAAACAAGTTACAAACTGGCGTTCAACTCCAAGGAAGACCTCTACACATGAAAGTTTCAATGCTCAGCCCAAGCACACACCAAGTGGGCCCGGAAGTGGATTTCTGCATCATTTACTCATTTTTGTAAACCCTGGTAACTAGTTTAGTATAAATAGAACTTTTTACTATTATATTTACATCTTCGGATCTATCTTTTGATCATTATAGATCTCTAGACCTCCATGGGAGGCTGGCTACTCGGCCATGTCTACCCTATTTTCACTTATGTATTTTCAACGGTAGAGTTTCTACACACCATACATTAAGGTGTGGAGCTCTACTGTTCCTCATGAATTAATGCAAAATACTATTGTTTTTCTATTCAACTTAAGCCTATTTCTTCTCTAAGATATTCATTCGCACACAAGAACATGATGAATGTGATGATTATGTGACGCTCATCACCATTCTCACTTATGAACGCGTGCCTGACAAACACTTCCATTCTACATGAAAGCAAGCTTGAATGCATATCTCTTAGCCTCCTAATTTACGATCAGAGTCTTCGTGGTATAGGCTAGAATTATTGGCGGCCATTCTTGAGATCCGGAAAGTCTAAACCTTGTTTGTGGTATTCTGAGTAGGATCTGGAAAGGGATGGCTGTGACGAGCTTCAAACTCGCGAGTGCTAGGTGTAGTGACAGACGAAAAAGGATTACTAAATCCTATTCTAGCATGATCGAGAACCAACAGATGATTAGCCGTGCGGTGACAGCGCATTTAGACCATTTTCACTGAGAGGACGGGATGTAGCAATTGACAATGGCGATGCCCAACATACAGCTTGCCATGGAAAGGAGTATGAATGATTGGATGAAGACAATAGGAAAGCGGAGGTTCAGAAGGAACAAAAAGCATCTCTATACGCTTATCTGAAATTCTCACCAATGAATTGCATAAGTATCTTTATCCTAGTTGATGTTTTAATTATATTTTAACTATCAATTCACCATAACCATTTGAATCCGCCTGACTGAGATTTACAAGGTGACCATAGCTTGCTTCAAGCTGACAATCTCTGTGGGATCGACCCTTACTCACGTAAGGTTTATTACTTGGACGACCCAGTGCACTTACTAGTTAGTTGTGCGAAGTTGTGACAAAGAACTAAGATTATGAACGTGCGTATAAAGTTTTTGGCGCCGTTACCAAGAAATAAACGATCACAATTTCGTGCACCAAGTTTTTGGCGCTGTTGCCGGGGAATGAACAATCACGATTTCGTGCACCAAATTTTTGGTGCCGTTGCCGGGGATTGTTCGAGTTTTGACAACTGACGGCTTATCTTGTTGCTCAGATTAGGTAATTTTATTTTAATTTTAAGCTTTTGTTTTTATTATTTTTATATTCGAAAAAATTTTCAAAAAAAAATAAAAAAAACAAAAAAAAATTATTTATTCTATGTTCTTCAGAATTTTTAAGAATGAATTCTAGAGTTTCATCATGATTTGTTGAAGCCTGGCTGGCTGTAAAGCCATGTCTAAATTCTTTTGGACTAAGGCTTCCTCTTCACATGCTTGAACTATGTATGCTGAAGCTTGGCTGACTAGTAAGCCATGTCTAATTCCTGGACCGGAGCTTTAGACTAACATTGCATGATTCCTCGAATTCTCATTAAAAATTTTGAAATCCTTATTTTTTTTTTCAAAATAATTTTCAAAAAATTACAAAAAAAATAATAAAATCATAAAAACAAAAAATAATTTGATGTTTCTTGTTTGAATCTAGTGTCAATTTGTAAGTTTGGTGTCAATTGCATCTTTTTAATTTTCATTAAAATTTTTGAAAACTCATGCATGGTGT
This sequence comes from Arachis ipaensis, assembly GCF_000816755.2. Lineage (NCBI taxonomy): Eukaryota > Viridiplantae > Streptophyta > Magnoliopsida > Fabales > Fabaceae > Arachis > Arachis ipaensis. Next base: position 53,726,834 of record NC_029793.2, on the reverse strand, counting down.
TCTTCATAATCTTCAAGTTGTTCTAGATGATTTGCTTTGTTTGATATTTGCATTTTTATGTTTTGTGTCTTTTCTTGTTTTTCAGATGCATTTTCAAATTGTTAGTGTCTAAAGTTTGAAAATTTCTAAGTTTGGTGTCTTGCATGTTTTTCTTTTCTTAAAAATTTTTAAAAATAAGTTCTTGGTGTTCATCTTGACATTCAAAGTGTTCTTGGTGTTCATCTTGACATTCATAATGTTCTTGCATGCATCATTTGTTTTGATCCAAAATTTTCATGCATTGAGTCTTTTTGATGTTTTTCTCTCTCATCATTAAAATTCAAAAATTAAAAAAATATATTTTCCTTTTTTCACTCATAAATTTTGAAATCTTTGGGTTGACTTTTTCAAAATTTTTAAAATTAGTTGTTTTTTGTTAGTCAAGTCAAGATTTCAATTTCAAAAATCTATCTTTCCAAAATCTTTTTCAAAATCAAATCTTTTTCATTTTATTTTCCTTTGTTTTCGAAAATTCTCAAAAATCCTTTTCAAAGTTTTTCAAAATCTTTTTCCTATTTTCACTTCAAATTTTCGAAAATTGCATTGACAATTAATGTTTTGATTCAAAAAAATTTCAAGCTTGTTACTTTCTTGTTAAGAAAGATTCAAACTTTAAATTCTAGAATCATATCTTGTGATTTCTTGTGAGTCAAGTCATTAATTGTGATTTAAAAAAAACAAATCTTTTTCAAAATAAATTTCAAATCATATCTTTTTAAAACCATATCTTTTCAAAATCATATCTTTTCAAAATATCTTTTTCTAACTTCATATCTTTTTAAAATTAATTTCAAAATCTTTTTCAAAACCACCTAACTATTTCTCTCTCCTAATTTTCGAAAATCACCTCCCTCTTTTTCAAAAATCTTTTTAATTAATTAATTATTTCTTCTAACTTTTTCGAATACTAATTAATAAATAAAATAAAAACAAAAATATTTTTCTTTTTTTTTCTTCTAATTTTTGAAATTCTCTCCCCTTCATCTCTTTCTAATTATTTTGTCTATCTACTAACACTTCTCTTCTTCTTAAAAATTCGAACCCTCTCCCTCTTTCTGTGCTCGAATTCTTTTTCTTCTCTTCTACTCACATAAAGGAACCTCTCTACTGTGGCAAAGAGGATCCCTATTATTTTCTGTTCCCTTCTTTTTCATATGAGCAGGAGCAAGGACAAGAATATTCTTGTTGAAGCTGATCCGGAACCTGAAAGGACTCTGAAGAGGAAGCTAAGAGAAGTTAAAACACAACACTCTGAAGAGGACTTTACTGAAATTTTTGAAAAAGAAGTAGAGATGGCCGAAAATAATAATAATGGTGGAGATGCAAGGAAGATGCTTGGTGACTTTACTGCACCAAATTCCAACTTACATGGAAGAAGCATCTCAATCCCTGCCATTGGAGCAAACAATTTTGAGCTTAAGCCTCAATTAGTTTCTCTGATGCAACAGAATTGCAAGTTTCATGGACTTCCATCAGAAGATCCTTTTCAGTTCTTAACTGAATTCTTGCAAATCTGTGATACTGTTAAGACCAATGGGGTTGATCCCGAGGTCTACAGGCTTATGCTTTTCCTGATTGCTGTAAGAGACAGAGCTAGAATATGGTTGGACTCTCAACCTAAAGATAGTCTGAACTCTTGGGATAAGCTAGTCACGGCTTTCTTAGCCAAGTTCTTTCCTCCTCAAAAGCTTAACAAGCATAGAGTGGATGTTCAAACCTTCAAACAGAAAGAAGGTGAATCCCTCTATGAAGCTTGGGAGAAATACAAGGAATTGACCAAAAAGTATCCTTCTGACATGCTTTCAGAATGGACCATCTTGGATATATTTTATGATAGTCTGTCTGAATTATCAAAGATGTCATTGGACCATTCTGTAGGCAGATCCATTCACCTAAAGAAAACGCCTGCAGAAGCTCAGGAACTCATTGACATGATTGCAAATAACCAGTTCATGTACACTTCTGAAAGGAATCCTGTGAGTAATGGGACACCTTAGAGGAAGGAAGTTCTTGAAATTGATACTCTGAATGCCATATTGGCTCAGAATAAAATATTGACTCAGCAAGTCAATATGATTTCTCAGATTCTAAACGGATTGCAAGCTGCATCCAACATTACTAAAGAAGCATCTTCTGAAGAAGAAGCTTATGATCCTGAGAACCCTGCAATAGCAAAGGTGAATTACATGGGTGAACCCTATGAAAACACCTATAATCCCTCATGGAGAAATCATCCAAACTTCTTATGGAAGGATCAACAAAAGCCTCAACAAGGCTTTAATAATGGTGGAAGAAACAGGTTTAGCAATAGCAAGCCCTTTCCATCATCCACTCAGCAACAGACAGAGAATTCTGAGCAGAATCTATCTAGCTTAGCAAATATAGTCTCTGATCTATCTAAGGCCACTCTAAGTTTCATGAATGAAATAAGGTCCTCCATTAGAAATTTGGAGGCACAAGTGGGCCAGCTGAGTAAAAAAGTCACTGAACTTCCTCCTAGTACTCTCCCAAGCAATACAGAAGAGAATCCAAAAAGAGAGTGCAAGGCCATAACCTTACTTGGTGTGGCCGAACCCAGAGAGGAGGAGGAGGACGTGAATCCTAGTGAGGAAGACCTCCTGGGACGTTCAGTGACCAATAAGGAGTTTCCCTTTGAGGAACCAAAGGAATCTGAGGCTCATCTAGAGACCATAAAGATTCCATTGAACCTCCTTTTACCATTCATGAGCTCTGATAACTATTCATCTTCTGAAGAAGATGAAGACACTGTTCAAGGGCAAGTTGCCCAGTATTTAGGAGCAATCATAAAGTTGAATGCCAAGCTATTTGGTAATGAGACTTGGGAGGATGAGCCTCCATTGCTCATTAATGAACTGAATATCTGGGTTCAGCACACTTTACCTCAAAAGAAACTGGATCCTGGTAAATTCCTAGTTCCCTGTAACATAGGCACCATGACCTTTGAGAAGGCTCTGTGTAACCTGGGGTCAGGCATAAACTTAATGCCACTCTCTGTAATGGAAAAATTGGGAATCTATAAGGTGCAAGCTGCCAGAATCTCATTAGAGATGGTAGACAACTCAAGAAAACAGGCTTATGGACTAGTAGAGGACGTGTTAGTAAAGGTTGAAGGCCTTTACATCCCTGCTGATTTCATAATCCTAGACACTGGGAAGGATGAGGATGAATCCATCATCCTTGGAAGACCCTTCCTGGCCACAGCAAGAGCTGTGATTGATGTGGACAGAGGAGAGTTGGTCCTTCAACTGAATGAGGACTACCTTGTATTTAAAAGTCAAGGTTCTCCTTCTGTATCCATGGAGAGGAAGCATGAAAAGCTTCTTGATGAGATATTTTGGTGAGAAACGAATCTCTCACAAAACATCACAAAACTAACCGGCAAGTGTACCGGGTCGTATCAAGTAATAAAAACTCACGGGAGTGAGGTCGATCCCACAGGGATTGATGGATCAAGCAACTTTAGTGGGTGATTAGTTTAGTCAAGCTCTCACTGCAGAGTCAACCAAACCCCCACAGTCAAACTCTAAGTTTGGTGTTGGGAGGTCACATCCAAACTCTAAGTTTGGTGTTGAACCCCCACATTCAAACTCTAAGTTTGGTGTTGGGAGGTCCCAACAATGCTTTGAACATCTGTGAGACTCCATGAGAGCTCACTGTCAAGCTATTGACATTAAAGAAGCGCTTGTTGGGAGGCAACCCAATGTTATTTAATTATATTTATTTATTTTCCATTGCTATTTTATGTTTTCTTTAGGTTGATGATCATATGAAGTCACAAAAACAACTGAAAGTTCAAAAACAGAATGAAAAATAGCATTAAAAGTAGCACACCCTGGAGGAAGAGCATTCTGGCATTTAAACGCCAGAAATAAGTATCATTCTGGCGTTTAACGCCAGAAACAAGCACCAAGCTGGCGTTTAATGCCAGAAACAAGCATCAACCTGGCATTAAACGCCAGAAACAGGCTACATTTGGGCATTTAACGCCAAAAACAGGCAGCAATCTGGCGTTAAATGCCAGTATTGCATACAGAGGGCGTTTTCCATGCCTAAATGGAGCAGGGATGTTAAGTCCTTGACCCTACAAGATCTGTTGACCCCACAGGATCCCCACCTACCCCACCTATTCTTCTCTCCTCTTCACACCTTTTCATAACTCTCTTCCCCAAATACCCTTTACCAATCACCTCCATACCTCTTCCCTAAATACCCTTAACCACTCACATTCATCCACTCTTCCCCATAAACCCCACCTACCTCCAAAATTCAAATTCTTTTCCCTCCCAAACCCAACCCTAATGGCCAAAACATACCCTTCCCCCTACCCCTATATAAACCCCTCAACACTACTCCATTTTCACACATTACAACCATCACTTCTCCCCCTTGGCCAAATACACCTTCTCCCTCCATCTCCTCCATTTTCTTCTTCTTCTACCACTTCCTTTCTTCTTTTGCTCGGGGACGAGCAAACCTTTTAAGTTTGGTGTGGTAAAAGCATTGCTTTTTGTTTTTCCATAACCATTAATGGCACCTAAGGCCAGAGAAACCTCAAGAAAGAAGAAAGGGAAGGCAATTGCTTCCACCTCTGAGTCATGGAAGATGGAGAGATTCATCTCAAAGGTCCATCAAAACCACTTCTATGAAGTTGTGGCCAAGAAAAAGGTGATCCCTGAGGTCCCTTTTAAGCTCAAAAAGAGCGAATATCTGGAGATCCGACAAGAGATTAGAAGAAGAGGATGGGAAGTTCTCTCTAATCCTACTCAACAAGTCGGGATCTTAATGGTTCAAGAGTTCTATGCAAACGCATGGATCACTAGGAACCATGATCAAAGTAGGAACCCGAATCCAAAAAATTGGCTTACACTGATTCGGGGAAAATACTTAGATTTCAGTCCGAAAAATGTAAGGTTGGCGTTCAACTTGCCAATGATGCAAGAAAATGCACCCCCCTACACTAGAAGGATCAACTTTGATCAAAGGTTGGACCAAGTCCTCATGGACATATGTGTGTGGAAGGAGCTCAATGGAAAGTTGACTCAAGAAGCAAGCCGGTTCAATTGAGAAGACCGGACCTTAAGCTTGTAGCTAGAGGATGGTTGGAGTTCATCCAACGTTCAATCATTCCCACTAGTAATCGGTCTGAAGTTACTATAGACCGGGCCATCATGATCTATAGTATCATGATTGGGGAGGAAGTGGAAGTTCACGAGATTATACCTCAAGAACTCTACAAGGTGGCTGACAAGTCATCCACTTTGGCAAGGTTAGCCTTTCCTCACCTCATTTGCCACCTCTTCAATTCGGATGGAATTGACATAGAGGGAGATATCTTCATTGATGAGGATAAGCCCATCACTAAGAAAATGATGGAGAAAACAAGAGATCATGGACCTCAACAAGAGCATGAGGAAATTCCCCACCATGAAATCCCTGAGATGCCTCAAGGGATGCACTTTCCTCCACAAAACTATTGGGAGCAAATCAACACCTCCCTAGGAGAATTAAGTTCCAACATGGGACAACTAAGGATGGAGTACCAAGAGCACTCCATCATTCTCCATGAGATTAGAGAAGATCAAAAAGCTATGAGGGAGGAGCAACAAAGACAAGGAAGAGACATAGAGGAGCTCAAAAGCACCGTTGGTTCTTCAAGAAGAGGAAGACGCCACCCTTACTAAGGTGGACCCGTTCCTTAATCTCTTTGTTCTTATTTTCCTGTTTTTCGGTTCTTGAGCCTTATGTTTTATTTATGTTTGTGTCTTTACTATATGATCATTAGTGTTTAAGTGTCTATGTCTTAAAGCTATGAATGTCCTATGAATCCATCATCTCTCTTAAATGAAAAATGTTTTAATCACAAAAGAACAAGAAGTACATGATTTCGAATTCATCCTTGAAACTAGTTTAATTATTTTGATGTGGTGACAATACTTTTTGTTTTCTAAATGAATGCTTGAACAATGCATATGTCTTTTGAATTTGTTGTTTATGAATGTTAAAATTGTTGGCTCTTGAAAGAATGATGAAAAAGGAGAAATGTTATTTGATGATCTGAAAAATCATAAAAATGATTCTTGAAGCAAGAAAAAGCAGTGAATAGAGAAAAGCTTGCGGAAAAAAAAAGAAGGCAAAAAAAAAAGAGAAAGAAAAAAAGAAAAGCAAGAAAAAAAAAGCCAATAACCCTTAAAACCAAAAGGCAAGAGTAAAAAGGATCCAAGGCTTTGAGCATCAGTGGATAGGAGGGCCCAAAGGAATAAAATCATGGCCTAAGCGGCTAAACCAAGCTGTCCCTAACCATGTGCTTGTGGCGTGAAGTTGTCAAGTGAAAAGCTTGAGACTGAGCGGTTAAAGTCGAGGTCCAAAGCAAAAAAAAAGAGTGTGCTTAAGAACCCTGGACACCTCTAATTGGGGACTTTAGCAAAGCTGAGTCACAATCTGAAAAGGTTCACCCAGTTATGTGTCTGTGGTATTTATGTATCCGGTAGTAATACTGGAAAACAAAGTTCTTAGGGCCACGGCCAAGACTCATAAAGTAGCTGTGTTCAAGAATCAACATACTGAACTAGGAGAATCAATAACACTATCTGAATTCTGAGTTCCTATAGATGCCAACATTCTAAACTTCAATCGATTAAGTGAGATGCCAAAACTGTTCAGAGGCAAAAAGCTACTAGTCCCGCTCATCTAATTGGAGCTAAGTTTCATTGATATTTGAAATTCATAGTATATTCTTTTCTTTTTATCCTATTTAATTTTCAGTTACTTGGGGACAAGCAACAATTTAAGTTTGGTGTTGTGATGAGCGGATAATTTATACGCTTTTTGGCATTGTTTTTACATAGTTTTAGTATGATTTAGTTAGTTTTTAATATAATTTTATTAGTTTTTAAATAAAAATCACATTTCTGGACTTTACTATGATTTTGTGTGTTTTTCTGTGATTTCAGGTAATTTCTCGCTGAAATTGAGGGACTTGAGCAAAAATCTGATTCAGAGGCTGAAAAAGGACTACAGATGCTGTTGGATTCTGACCTCCCTGCACTCAAAGTAGATTTTCTAGAGCTACAGAAGTCCAAATGGCGCGCTCTTAATTGCGTTAGAAAGTAGACATCCAGGGCTTTCCCGCAATACATAATAGTCCATACTTTGCCCAAGTTTAGACAACGCAAACTGGAGTTCAACGCCAGCTTTCTGCCCTATTCTGGCATGAAATGCCAGAAACAAGTTGCAAAGTAGAGTTCAATGCCAGAAATAAGTTACAAACTGGTGTTCAACTCAAAGGAAGACCTCTACACATGAAAGCTTCAATGCTCAGCCCAAGCACACACCAAGTGGGCCCGGAAGTGGATTTCTGCATCATTTACTCATTTCTGTAAACCCTAGTAGCTAGTTTAGTATAAATAGGACTTTTTACTATTATATTTACATCTTCGGATCTATCTTTTGATCATTTTAGATCTCTAGACCTCCATGGGAGGCTGGCCACTCGGCCATGTCTACCCTATTTTCACTTATGTATTTTCAACGGTAGAGTTTCTACACACCATAGATTAAGGTGTGGAGCTCTGCTGTTCCACATGAATTAATGCAAAGTACTATTGTTTTTCTATTCAACTCAAGCCTATTTCTTCTCTAAGATATTCATTCACACACAAGAACATGATGAATGTGATGATTATGTGACGCTCATCACCATTCTCACTTATGAATGCGTGCCTGACAAACACTTCCGTTCTACATGAAAGCAAGCTTGAATGCATATCTCTTAGCCTTCTGATTTACGATCAGAGTCTTCGTGGTATAGGCTATAATTATTGGCGGCCATTCTTGAGATCCGGAAAGTCTAAACCTTGTCTGTGGTATTCCGAGTAGGATCTGGGAAGGGATGGCTGTGACGAGCTTCAAACTCGCGAGTGCTAGGTGTAGTGAGAGACGAAAAAGGATTACTGAATCCCATTCTAGCATGATCGAGAACCAACAAATGATTAGCCGTGCGGTGACAGTGCATTTGGACCATTTTCACTAAGAGGACATGATGTAGCCATTGACAACGGTGATGCCCAACATACAGCTTGCCATGGAAAGGAGTATGAATGATTGGATGAAGACAGTAGGAAAGCGGAGGTTTAGAAGGAACAAAAAGCATCTCTATACGCTTATCTGAAATTCTCACCAATAAATTGCATAAGTATCTCTATCCTAGTTGATGTTTTAATTATATTTTAACTATCAATTCACCATAACCATTTGAATCTGCCTGACTGAGATTTACAAGGTGACCATAGCTTGCTTCAAGCTGACAATCTCCGTGGGATCGACCCTTACTCACGTAAGGTTTATTACTTGGACGACCCAGTGCACTTGCTGGTTAGTTGTGCGAAGTTGTGACAAAGAACTAAGATTATGAATGTGCGTATAAAGTTTTTGGCGCCGTTAACAAGAAATGAACGATCACGATTTCGTGCGCCACTACACCATCATAAACAATACTCTATACAAGAGAGGGATTTCAACACCACTGTTAAAATGTGTGCCGACTTCCAAACAAAAAAAGTTTTAGAAGAAATACATAGTGGCATCTGTGGCAACCTTCTCGGAGCACAATCACTCACCAAAAAAGTACTCCGAGCCAGATTCTATTGGCCGACTTTACAAAAGGAAGCAACAGAGTTCGTAAAGACATGTCCACCATGTCAGAAACATGCTAATTTCCACATCGCCCCACCAGAGGAACTCATCAGCGTAACCTCACCCTGGCTACTTGCAAAATGGGGACTCGACCTCCTTGGGCCCTTCCCTCAAGGATCAGGACAGGTTAAATTCCTCATCATATGGGTAGACTATTTTACAAAATGGATTGAGGCAGAGCCCCTAGCTAACGCCACTGCTCAAAGAAGTCAAAAATTTCTATATAGAAACATTGTCACAAGGTTTGGGGTTCCATACTCCATTACCACAAACAATGGCACTCAATTCACAGACACAGGCTTCAGAAAATTAGTGGCTGACTTGAAAATAAAGCACCAATTCACATCCGTAGAACACCCCCAGGCTAATGGACAAGCAGAAGCTACCAAAAAAGTCATACTGGCCGGGTTAAAATGGAGATTACAGGACGCGGAGGGAGCCTGGGCTGAAGAGCTCCCACAAGTCCTATGGGCATATCGGACAACTCCACACTCCACCACAAAGGAATCACCCATAGTGATCCACTACAGTGAAGAGGCTAACTCCCAACTTCAAAGGGAAGAACTCGACCTACTTCCAGAAATTCGAGAAACAGCTCAGATCAAGGAAGAGGCGCTAAAACATCGAATGGCCTCGAGATACAACCAGAAGGTAGTACAGCAAAGCTTCGTCAACAATGACCTCATCCTAATCCGAAATGATATCAGAACAAGTCGACCGGGAGAGGGGAAGCTAACAGCTAACTGGAAAGGACCCTACCGAGTCACAGAGGTACTGGGAAAAGGCTACTACAGGGTGTCCGAACTAGAAGGGCGAGAGCTACCAAGGTCGTGGCATGCCTGCAACCTGAGAAGGTATTATAGTTAGAGGTAATAAAGATCTTAGGTCAAGGTGCACTCTTTTTCCTGGAAAGGTTTTTTAACGAGGCACCAAGCCAAGATCTATAAAATTGCCCTACTTAGAAGGGTAAACACCCACATGTATATATTTGCATATTTTCTATTTTGAATAAAGTTTTTTCAGAGTTTCTACAAATCCTCTTTATCAAGACGCATTAATCTAAAACGCAAAAAATTCATCGCCCGATTAAAAAGCTACAGATCGGCAAAAAGTGAAAACCAAACTCACTGCTCGATCACGATAAAAGTCAACAAAGATGAAAACTGAAATTCATCAAAGGTCAACCAAGTGAGGATTAAACTAAATTTCTATAAAATCGGCAAGATGAAAAGCGCCAAAATAGAATAATGCAAGAAGTTATCAAAAAGTAATCCATAGGAAGAGACCTGACGAGGCCTCAATAAAAATGGATTGCTAGAAATAACTTAAAGACGGACCGACATAAAGAAGTCAGACCAATTGACTACAACAACAAAAAGTTATAAAAAGTAATCCCTAGAAAGAAGCCTGGCCAGCCCTAAAAAAGAGGATTACTAGAAATAACTTAGAAGGGACCGACATGATGAAGTCGGCCTGACAAAACTACAAAAGTTATAAAAAGTAATCCATAAAAGAGACCTGACAAAGGTCCAAATAAAATGGATTACTAGAAATAACTTCAAACAGACCGAGATGAAAAAATCGGCCGACAGAAGGCATGCGCTATAAGAGATTCAAGTCGAACCTAGAAAGCCATGACCTCAATAAAATTAATCTACAAGTATCATATGAAAGAATGCGAATAAGACTAGTAGAACAAAGCTAGCTTCGATTAAAGCAGGAAATAAAGCACAAAGGCAATCAAAAGAGGTTGGACAGCAAGCTTCCAACACTCTAAAGATTCCTGAAAAATGCTAAACAACGCTGCAGGCAAGCATGTCGCAAAGGAATAAAGCCACTATAACAAAAGGCTCAAGAGGCCACCCAAGAAGTCGACCTCAGAGAGCTCAAAATGCTAATTTTTTTTCTACATAGAGTTGCTATAAGAAAAGCAACCAAAATATCCAAGTCAAGACCACAAGTTACAAAAAATAAAGAGTTCAAAAGCCCACGGACCGGGCTATACACAATATATAAAACTATAAAGGATGCAAGGACTCCCCAGTAGTAGTATTTCGGGACGAAGAAGGACGAGTCTGAAAGGGTACTGCATCTACAGTCCCATCATCCAGGTCAAGATCTGGACGTCGGGGTCAGACTCGGGTTGGCCGACCTCAGTAGTAGGAACTGAAGAAGCCGGGACAGCAGGGGCCTTGGCAGATGGCACAAGAAGAGGGTCTACATCTACATCATCATTATTAGGGTCATCAGGGACAATCTTACCATCTTTTACAACGTTGTCCAAGGTAAATAGGGTGAGGTCAAGCTCGGGCGCAAGAACTCGAACCTGATCCTTCAAATTCTCATAAGTAGCATTCACGCTACCTATAAGATGACCCTGGACCTCAGTGTAGTCGGCCTGAGCAGACTCTAACCTCTGCATGAGCTCTATCACCTCTCCATATGTTAAGACATAGCTCTCTTTGTGCTTCAGTGGCATCTCCTCAGCAAAGTTCGCAGAAGCCACTGTAGCAGTAGCCCAAGTCTTCTCACCCTCCAACTCTTTTTCCAGCTTCGCCACCTTTACCTCAAGCTCCTCCTTCAACCCCTTGATTCTGTCAAACTATGATTTAGCTTCCTCCATAAAAGACTTTGTTTCATGAATAGGAAGATCCTGGGCAGTTCGATATAAAGCCGCTCCCATATATGCCATCTTAATACTGCTCCGAGTAATAAAGTCCAGATGACGAAGAAGAGAGACATCGTCAGTAGGAGCAATACCGTAAGGAGAAATATGCTGATCAACAAACCTAATGGCATCAAAGTCAGGGGTATCTAAATTGAAGGGCTCGATAGTCCTCTGTCTTTTTGGAGAAGGGCCAACAGTAGAAGAAGTAGCAGCAGAAGTCGGGGGAGGATCAACGAAATGGACCTGAGGAGTTGGAATCATCCTCCTCGGCCTAGTAGAGCTCAAGATTGGCTTCTTAGGAGGAACTTGAGAAGATCCCTCCCCTGCAGCTTTTGCCGAGATGTTCTGGGCGGCGGTGGCCTTTCTCGCCTTCTTAAAGGCCCTCATGGAGTCATTGTTTTTAATCATCTCTGAAAACAACATATAGCAGGAAACCGAGTTATAAATCGGAAAGGAAAGGAATGAATTCGACAAAAATGAACAAGCACAAATACAAAAGAAGTCGACCACTACCTAGCTCAGTTCGGAGAAGAGAGGGATTTCCTAAGAATTTCTTTGTATCAAGATGGGGAGGCTGCCCCCAGTTCTCTTCTAGCACAGTCAGAAAGGCTTGCTCAACCTCATCCGACATCTCCCAAGTATACCAAGACACCACTACATTCTTTTGCCATTCTAAAGGAAAGCTGGGATCGCCATTCTCATCCAAAAAGAAAGGCCGAGCTCCTTCAACAGCTCGGACCTTGAAGAAATAGTTCTTAAAATCGCGAAAAGATTCATCATACATTGAAAAAACTTTCTTTCCCTGGGCAGCACGGAAAGATACCCGAGCAGCTTTCTTCTTAGCCACCTCGGGCTTAGTCAAAACAAAGAGGTAAAGAAAAAGGGTTTGAGATGGTTTGACATCCAACTCTTGACACAGTAATTGAAAAATCTTAAGAAAGACCCACGAATTCGGGTGAAGCTGGGAGGGAGATACATTGCACGACCACATCAAATTGGTCTCAAAAGGAGTAAAAGGAAAAGTAATGTTCAGCTGGCTAAAAAAATAGTCATAGGCATAAAAGAAGGGATGCTCCCCCTGGACCGAGATCGGGAAACAAACCCTCTCATTAGAATCAGGCGCTACAAGCTCATAATCTTTCTCCTGAGCTCGACTACTACAAATCATGTGATGTTTTCTCAGTTCTACACAGTACTCAGCATTTACCACAGAGACACACATCAACACGAGGGAGTCCAGCCAGTCCGACATACCCTCAGGGACTTTGGAAGAAGTCTCGACAATATTTTACGAGAAGACATGGGTCAACTAGTCCTACAATAAGAAAAGGAAAAATGGGTTACTAAACAGCTCGGGCAAATCAAAAAACAACTCGGGCTAAAACATACAAATAGCAAAAGGAGACCCCAGGACTCACACCAAGGTCCAGGGGCATCCTTTGGAGGCAGAAACAGAATAAGGTTTCAGGAAAAATATACGACCTACATCCCTCAAAACAAGGAAGCAACCCTCCTTCGATAGCGACACTCCAAAAAAACACAAAATAATCTATCCAAGTTATTACTTTTTACAGCCTATCAGAAAAGTCAAACATCAAAGCATGCAAAGGGGCAATCATCAAGGACGCAACCTTTCTCAAGGTCAAAACGGTTCAGCATTTTAAAAGGGACAATCATCAAGGGCGCAACCTTTTCTCAGAATCAAACAAGTTCACTATTTCAAAGGAAGAAATCAAGAAGATACAATCAGAAACAGTAAATAGTGTTCAAACCCCTAAAAACAAATCAAATACCAGCAAAAAAGGAAAGGTTCTACAAAATTAAAGAGACCCTAAAACAGCACACAGAGCAGAAGCAAATCAGACGCAGCAAGCAAAAAAAATTCAAACTTTCCAGCTTTTCCCAAACAAAATCAAAAGGATTACAAATATCCAAGCATAAAAATTAGGAGAAAAAAGAGAGAAGCCAACCTGCAGTAGGGAAGGAACAATGAAGTGATCAGAGGTTAAAAAAAGCAAACAGCAATGATCGCCTCTTCAAAGCAGAAGATAGAACACAAGAAAAGTTGCGGTGAAGCAAGAAAAGGAGAGACGGAGAAGAGAAACCCTTTGAAAAATTTTTTAAAAGAGATAAGAAGTGGGAAGCAAAGGAAACGGCGAAAGGGGAGGTTAATGGGCATTTAAAACCTTCGCATGTTCCCAAGGAAATGCAAAAACGCGCGCTACAAGGAGAAACGTTCTGCATTTAAAACTACTTAAATGAAGTTCTACAAACAGACCCAACAAAAGAATGCTCGAGTCTGGCTTCCCCGAAAGAGATCGAAGTTCCAAAAACTCGACATCAGAAGAAAGACGAAGCTCGAGCAGAGGCACTGTTCATATCCTGGGTCGAGATGTACGACCCGGGCTGCTTGAAGACAAAGCGACCGACCTGTTCAGGTCTGGAATCCCCGATCTCTTCTCAAAGAGGTCGGCCAAATCAAGAATAGAGGCCCGAAGCAGGCCCAAATAGAGGAACGCGACCTAAATCCAAAGGCGGCCCAAGCCTAGAAGGATAAGGGCAGTTCCCTTAAAGATAAAGATGACTTCACTCAAAGATAAGATAACTATCTTATCTCCAGAAAGGTCACTCCACACTACTATAAATACACTGGAACACCCAGGTATAACTCATACTCTGATTCTACTAAAAACCTGCTTAAAGCCCATGCTAACTTAAGCTTCGGAGTCTCTTGCAGGTACCACCACCCTCCAGTGACGAAGGATCAGCAACATCTCCATCTCTACCAGTTCCATCAGGTCAGACACGATAGCTCCGGTCACCATCCACAAGTCGGACATATCATCGCCGACCAGCACAGAAGATCTCATCCGAGATCGACCTACAGTTTCAGGTAACCCTCGGAACAGTGACCATGCATGGACCTGGATCACTACATTTTTCAGGTATATCACCCATTAAAGCATAAATAGAGCTACCTAGAGGAATAATTTCTAAATCCTGTATTTTATCTTTATTCATGCATAAATTATTTAGAAACTTAACATACTTATGTACCTGGCGAATGGCATCAAAAAGGGGAATTGTTACCTCAACCTTTTTGAAGATCTCCACCATCTTGGGGTCTAGCTCCATCTGCTTTCTGGACTTCCTAGCAAGGTGTGGAAATGGAATGGGAATGGCTTCTCTTGTAACTTCAGCTTCTTTTGGTACTCCATTCCTTGGTTGAGCCTCTTCTTCTTCATCCATGTCTTGTACTTCCTCTTCTTCTTCAACATCCTCCACCTCAACAATGTCTTCAGCTTGGATATCTTCCTTTGAGCTTGGCTCCTCCTGACTCCTCTCTTTCAGTGTGGTTCTGGACCTCAAAGTAATGGAATTGATTCTACCATTGGGGTTGGGTAAAGGTTGAGAAGGCAGTGCACTGGAGCTTGAAGGGTGATTGTTGGGGATAGAAGGTGGTTCTAGCCGAGAGATGAGAGCTTGTAAAGTGGAGGTAAGACCATTGATGCTAGAGGTAAGTGTATTCTGAAGGTCTTTCTGTCCTTGTGCAATAGAGTGAAGCATCTCATCATTGGTAGAAGAAGGGGGATAAGTAATTTGAGGGGCCTGCTGTTGGTTGTTCTGAGGCGCTTGGGACTGCCGTTGGTGAGGTGTCCTGTAAGGTTGGTTTTAGTTTTGCTGTTGGTAAGGAGGGTTCTGCTGTCTGTTGTTGTTGTTGTTGTTCTACTTCTGATTGTAACTATTGTCTCTGCCTCCTCTATTGTAGTTGTCCCTCCATCCCTGGTTGGAATTATCTTGCCAACCTTGGTTGTAGCTTCCACCTTGGTTATAATTGCCGCATTGTTGATAGTACCCTTGATTTGGGCAGTCATAGAAATTGTGAGTAGCTACCAAGGTGTTGTCTTCTTGTTGGAGCTGTAGACACTCATCAGTGTAATGAGTATAATAGGCACATATTCCGTACACTCTCTGAGGAACCAACTGTTGACTCTGTTGTTGTGGGGGAGGCTGAGTTTGTTGTTGATTCAGCTGTAGCTGCTTTAGTATGTTGGTCATCTCTCCCAGAGTCTGTGTGAGAGCAGCAGTCTCACTACTAGAGGAAACCTCCGCAATAGCCTTGGGATGGTTGTTCCTGTGCCTAACATTCCGGGTAGAGTCAGCTAGATCGGTGATTAGTTGCCAAGCTTCTGTCGACGTCTTGTACTTCTTCAGAGAACCATTACTTGCAGCATCTAATGTAGTCTTATCCTGAGGCTTCATGCCTTGTGTGAAGTAGCTGATCAACACCAACTGGTCAATCTTGTGGTGGGGCATGAATCTAGGAGATTTCTAAAGCGCTTCTAGTACTCATAAAGAGTCTCTGATTCGCCTTGAATAATGCAGGAAATTTCTTTCCTCAGTCTGTCTGTAACTTCAGCTGGAAAGTACTTTTCCAGGAACTTCCTTCCGAGCAGATCCCAGTTAGTAACAACTTCTTCAGGTTGAGCGTAGAACCACTCCATTGCATTTCCCTTAAGAGAGAATGGGAAAGCATATAGCCAAATAGTAGTTTCATCTGCACCATGACGCCTAGTAGTTGAGCAGGCTGTCTGAAAATCTCTGAGGTGCTTTATGGGCTCTTGAGTAGGTAAGCTATGAAACTTGGGCAGTAAGTTGATTAGCGCAGTCTTCAGTTCAAAATCTGCAGCCAGATTTGGGTGACACGCTTCATACGGTTGCAGTGTAAAGTCTGGAGCTCCTGCTTCCTAGAGAGTAATCCTTCTGGGCTCTGCCATATTACCTGCACGTAAATCAACAGAATTAGTAGAAAAGGAGCTTGTTTCTTTCTCAGATGGCGCTTCAAATTCACCTTAAGAAGAGACTGGTGAATTGGTAGTAACCACTTCACCACCCTCAGAGGCTAACCTACGCCGAGCTCGCCTAATACGTTAAATAGTTCTTTCAATTTCAAGATCAAACGCAGCTAAGCTCGGATCAGGCAGTGAACGTGTCATTCAATGAAAGAAACATACAGTTCATGGTAATAAAATAAAATAAAATATGCAGAAATTAAAAATATGTACACCAACCAATAAATTAGCACACAATTGTAACTCCCCGGCAACGGCGCCAGAAATTGAACGGGCGGAAAATTACCAATTAAGAATTTATAATAAGAACAGCGTTGCAAGTACAGTTCTTAACTGACAAAAATTCCGCTTATCAATTTAAAAAGGGTTGTCACAAAATTAGAATAAAAATACTGGGAGTAGAAATCCCAGGTCGTCTCCCAACGAGTTGACAAAAGGGTGCTATCTTATTAGTCATGGGTTTTCCAAGAAATTTTAAGAGTTTGAGAACAGAAAAATAAATGATTATAAATTAAAGCAATGAAAATTAAAAGAGATTTTATATAATCAAAATAAAAAGCTTGACTGGGGGAAGATTAATTAGAAGTTCTATCCTTGTTGGATTTTTCCAAGTGTAACAGCAAGAGGTTGTTGTTTTCACTTAGTTAACCCTTACTAAATAAAGCAAAGTCAAGTGATTGAGCTAACTCTTATTCACAAGTCCTAATCCTCTCCTATGGAAGGATTAGGGTTAGTAAATAGAGAATTAGCCAACAACTTCCAATTGAGATTGACACTTGAGTATTCCAACTCAAGGGTCTCCTCTTAATCAACCCCCAAGTCAAGTTGGGAGTCTACTCCATTGACATGAATACAACGTTCAGAGACATATAAGAAGAAGACATGATAAATTAAATAAAATAGGAGCTAAAAATTAATTAAAGGTAAAAGTAATTCTTTG